>NC_092796.1:3383707-3683707 GCF_918797505.1 Bemisia tabaci | reverse complement strand
GGACTCTAGATCCAATGTGTTTTTTTTCCAGTGATCGATAATCCTTCGTGTTCAAGAAAAGCGCTTTTGTGAGCTTTCGGACATTGTCAAGTTTATTTTCAAGAAACACAGATGTTTTGAGAGACTTTGTGAGTTTTTGTCTTCTAATTTGAAGAGAAATTTATTCGCAATTTAATCAAAAAATATCTGAAACTTCCGAACAGGGTTGCCAAAGAAGTTAGCGAATGAAACTCCCTGACATTTCCCTGATTTCTTATTGTTAATCACATTTTGGTAAGATTCCCTGACAATTGATGATACGTCAGACGATTGGAACGACACGACTTCAAGAAGTCATTACGCAAAATTTGTTTTTTGAAACATCGAACCCATTCTAGAAAGCAAATACAGGTGACTTGACAATTTTTCCTTAAAACACTTTCTAGGTTGTCGGGGTTGTTTTTTTTTTTTTTTTTTTTTTTTTTTTCATTTTGGGAAATCTGGATGAAATCCTGATTTCATACTTTTTCCAAATCCTGATTTTTGGCGTAGAAAAATTAAAATTTCTGCATAAGCTCATGCGAAAGCAGAACTCTAGAATTTTGGACGGCCGACTTTTCCTCAAGTCCTGAAATTACAACCGATTTCTTTCTCAGATCCTGATTTTACGACCGATTTTTTCTCAAATCCTGATGACATCGGGATTAAATCCTGATTGATCTCAAATCCTGATAGAATCGGGAAAATCCTGATGCTAGAAACTCTGCTTTCGTCACTATCCCTGGCACTTATAGATTTTCCGTGACTTTTTTAAATTCCCTGGCATTTCCCGGTATCCCTGATCGGCAACCCTGTTGAAAATATCTGAGACTTCCGAATGAAGGTATCGACATATTTCCTCTGCAATAATTATTTTATTGGGAGAAATCCGGCAATAATTGCAGGTTCTTGCGGCGTTTTTCCTGGGCATGGCGATATTTCTAGAGCGACCTCGACCCCTCCGTCTCCCAGAATGAGAATGGGCCGCACCGACGACGCGGCCGCGGCCCATCAATCTTCCTTGCTACCACAGGGCACCGCCGAGACACCTTCACCACATCCGAGGCTACGCTCCTCATCCGAGAATCTAGCAGCAAAGGTGGCGACAACTTGTTGACGCTTTTTAGAGGACTTCCATGGACTCATTCTGCCATCGCTACGACATCATATTGTTCATCTACAAATGGAGATGTTGCATGTGTGAGGGATTTCCGATTTGACTATTGATTCTTATGTAAAAGTTCGCGAGAAACACGATGATGCCACTGGTTTTCTCTGAAATCATCTCCCAAGCTCAAAAAAGCTCTCAAAGTGAGGCTGAAATGGAGGGGATATCCCACCCTGTCATGGGCTCAGGATGGTTTCGCATTTCGGTCATCGATATATTATATAACTGGAGGCCTCAATCGAGGACAATTGATGCAATGGAGATGTTGCATGTGTGAGGCATTTGCGATTTGACTTTGATTCTTATGTAAAAGTTCGCGAGAAACACGATGATGCCACTGGTTTTCTCTGAAATCATCTCCCAAGCTCAAAAAAGCTCTCAAAGTGAGGCTAAAATGGAGGGGATATCCCACCCTACCCTGAGAGTCCACCTCTACATCAAAACAAACTCTCCATGCAAATATAGGGAGCAAATACATTAGCAGGGTTGCCGTGTTTTCAGTGGTGGAGTCCCCAAATAAAGTGGTAGCCTTGTCAATGTATTTGCCCCCTATCTTTGCATGGAGAGTTTGTCTTGATGTAGACGTGGACTTTCAGGGTAGGGTGGGATATCCCCTCCATTTTGGCCTCAACTTTAGAGCTTTTTTTGAGCTTGGGAGTTGATTTCAGAGAAAACCAGTGGCACCATCGTGTTTCTCACGAACTTTTACAAAAGAATCAACAGTCAAATCGCAAATCCCTCACACATGCAACATCTCCATTCCATTGTGCCAATCGTGGAGAAAATAGACCCGCAAAATTCAACGGATCCCGCTCATGCTTACAGTGCCACATCCGAGTGACCTAGGCTTACTTCAAACGTGCTTAGAGTACCTTTATGGCGAGAGAACGGACAGGTCGAAATATGGAGCTCTCAGGGCCCGAAAGGGCAGCCAACTTTTAAACACGAAAAACACTGGAAAATGCCTGCTCCATAGGCATAGTTCTGAAGAGGTCTGGCTCCCCTAGACTTTAAAATGGTTTCAGTCCCCCCCCCCCCTCCCCGAAAGCAGATGATAGAAAATAGGATTTTGAGCTTAAAGCTTACACACGGCCGAATGCAGCGTCAACATGGCTTCAAACTGCGTCTTAAAAAGTACCATATTCTTGAAAAAAATTAAAAGAGACTCCTAAAAACCCTCCTTATTGTGCTATGGAGATTCAGAATTCCTTGCCCCCCCCCCCCCACACAACTTGTGTGTTGACACAAGAAAAATGCTCTGGCTACGCTGATGCAAACTCACTGACTTTTTCTGTCTCGGGCTGGGGAAGATCCCTGATGTATGATGTCCCTATTTTTCAGGGTTTCCGCGGATCACTGACGGAAGCTTTGGTCAGTGTCGGTCTCGCTCGACAAGGGTACTGAATTTCAGGGTACTATATTTCAGGGTACTGAAACCTTTTCCGGGGTCCCTTCTTTTCGGGTAGGGGCTCCTCTAACTAACCTATATTCTTTCTCTATGTAGGTTTTCCAAGTTTTCAGGATTCCTACAAGAGACCTGCCGGTCTCTCGGAGCCACCAGTTAGAATTTCTGGGGTGCTGAAGCTGAAGCACCTTCGTACCCCTGGCTTTGGTTTTTACTGACCTCTCTCAACTCTAATTCCGGCTAATTCTAGCTCCACTTAAAAAAGAGCGGATGTATGAGCATATCATAGAGCTCATAACGTCACACGTCACTGTTGTTCGCGGCGACGATACCTCCGAAAATAACGTCAGAATCGGTCGCTTCGCCCTGACCAGGGTCAGTCTAACTGGCCGCGGGTGACGGACTGACGGACTGACTCCACGCCGCACGGTGGATCGATTCCAGTCGATCACTGGAAAAAAAAACACGTTGGATCTAGAGTCCAGACTCTTGGAAACATTGACAAGAAAAATGACTCTTGATTCAATCAGATCCAAGCTTGAATCAAAAGGAAATCCGCTCAAATTAAGAGGCTTGGTTCTTCATTTAAGCTTAAATCTGATTGAATCAAGAGTATTTTTTCTTGTCGATGTTTCTAAGAGTCTGGACTCTAGATCCAATGTGTGTTTTTTTTTTTTTTTTTTTTTTTTTTTTTTTTTTTTTTTTTTTTTTTTTTTTTTTTTTTTTCCAGTGATTAGACAGATCCGACATGTTATTTTTGACTTAAACTGCAAGTGCTGATGTTTATTTCATCACATTTTAAATTTTACAGGGTGTTGAGTTTTTATTCATGGGGGGAAGTCCTGATGAAATCCTGATTTTTCCTGAATTTTGACTGCTGAATCCTGATTTCATAATCTTTCCAAATCCTGATCAAATCTTGATTTTTGGCGAAGAAACTCTAGCTTCACAAAAATAGTTCGAACAAAAAATTCGATCGGACGTCAGACTTTCCTCAAATCCTGATTTTACGACCGATTTTTCCTCAAATCCTGATGAAATCGGGATTCAATCCTGATCGACCTCAAATCCTGATAGACTCGGGAAAATCCTGATGCTAGACGCCCTGCTTCAAGAGGTGCTTATGGAAGAAAATTTCACGAGGAAACCAACGGAACCGCTTTTAGAAACTCTAAGTTTTAAAAAAAACGGAGTTATAAGGGTTTAAAGGTTCCAAATTTTGTCGGAGCTCTCCTAATGACTCGATCCACTGTGCGCCGCGCGGATCACCGGCATCAGCAGCGGCCGCACCGGCTTCTGAGTTTTGCTCTCTATCGCGCACTTCACTCTTCACCTTGGTGCTAAGGTCGTAAGGTCGCCGTGCCGGCCGCCGCACTCCCCAGTCCCCACGATGCCTGATCTGCGAGCAATTTCTGAGGGGAAATAATATTAAGGGGTTTCTATTAGAGTGCCTGTGCAAGGCGAATACGCCACGTCTATACCGCTCTCTGATTGGTCAGTTGAGTGGTGCGTAATGGACCACTAGACAAGGTACGAGTTTAAGCATTCTGATACATATTTTTTAACCAAAATTTCACGTAGAACACAATGCGCACAACAAAAATTACCGAAATCAACTCCTTACAAAGATATTTAATGATTCCTGATGCGTGAATTCAAACCACCCGCTCAGTAAAACTCAATGCTCTACGTGATTCACATCGCGCGTTGAATATTATCGTGACAGTCTCTGCGATATGAAAATCTGGCAACGACAATTTTGACGCTTTGGCTCAGCTATAGCAAATTGTTTATAATTTGAACAACACATGGTGGGAAATGAACAGTGCTCGATTAAGAGGCTTGCTGAAACTGTTGTAGTGCGCGATTTGACTCACGTAGAGCTTTGAGTTTCTTGGCAGCGGGCAGTTCAAAATCCGCGTAACCAATGTGAAATAAAAAGGTTAATATCTTCGTCAGTAGTTAGTTTCAGTAATTTTCGTTGCGCGACTCGTGTTCTACGTGAAATTCTGATTAAGAAACATGTATCAGAATGCTTGAATTCGTGCCTTGTCTAGTGGTCCATTGTTCAGAGATAATCGCCAGTTCCAGGACAATAATAGTGCCTCCGCACAGTGGATCGAGCCAATGGGAGGGGTCGGACAAAATTTGGACACTTTAAAAGATTATACCTCCGTTCGTACAAAACTTTAAGGTTACAAAAGCGAGTTTATTGGTTTCCTCGAGAAATTATCTTATAGAATCACCCTTAAAAATTTAAAATTTAACGAATTAGAAATCTAAATTCGCAGTTTTCAATAAAAATTGTGTGTCCGATCTCTCTGATTGACTCGATCCATTGTGCTCCGATGCGCTCATTTTAAAGTTTCCGCCAGGAGCTAATGGAGGGTTGTTCCCCAACTGTTTAGATGTTCCCACCAAGTTCAAAGTTCCCCTGGGATGGGCAAAAGAAGAACGTTGAGATTTTGGGAAGTTCTCAACCTACTCATACCTACTTATTAAGTGTCTGGTGTGCAGACATTTCAGCTTCAAAGCTTTAGTTTCAGTTTATCTTAAAAATATTCAAGCGAACCTGCAGATTTTTTTGTTAAAAGTATACTATATCGACGCTGTATATACATATAATATTGTCTCGGATTTTGGAGAATACTCAACAATGGTGATTCTCGCAAGTTGGCAACAATTTCCTTAATTTGTAAATTCTAATGTGCGTAACGCATAATGCAATCGATAATCGATATAATGAACCACACTGGGATCGATTATTTGTAATGAGTTAAAACGGAGGAAAAAAGGGCTGCCAGCATGCGAAAATGGACACTGATGCTGGTAACTGCGTGAACGGCATAACTTTATCAGCAAATACACTTAAACGTCAAATCGCTTGCTAAGCTGATTTTATTCTGCTTTAGATCAAACTTCGTGGGTTTGTTGAATTTTACTCCACAATTTTACAACCACGGAGCATTATAAAGAGAAAATAATTTTGTAACATCGGACTAAACTAGCCTGCAACGTGCATAGATTCTTTCACGACGGACAGTAGTGGACTCGAGTTAATTTTTGTTTCCTTCGCAAGCACGAAATGATTGCATCGTCGACTGATTCCTACATAAAAATGTAGGTATGACACAAAATTATCACTAATATTCTGTTTAAACTATTCTAAATAGTCTTATTTAAAAAAACTGTGTTATAAGATGTTTTCAAAATTTATAATTCATCCTCCATTTTCTATACCGGAAAGATTGAATATCTCCAGGATTCGTGTGAACTTAGATAGTGGAGGAAGAATCATACTCGAATAAAGATAAATGGACTTTTTCTGCCAAACGGAACTATGTGCATCATGACACGAGCTCTGTTATGCATGTATTCTTATGAGTCTCAGGGCTCATTTCCTAATGCACATAGTTCCACTTGGCAGAAATACGTCAAAATCATTCGACGGGTTCATCGTAAGTCGCTACCTTCCAACTTATTTAGCAAGCCGAAAATCGACGGTGTAAGTCGGCAATCACATAACTCGTTTGCGGTGTCTGAAAATCTCCGCCTCTATGTTATTTTTTTAAAGGACAACAAATTGACGTCATTCCATGAAGTTTTTGCAGAATTTTCTTCGCACAGAGAAGAAAAATCATGGCAGTTTTAAAGAATTGCCGTTGAGTAGTTTTCCGTTTGAAAAATAAAGTATGACAGGAAGTCTGCCACGTCGCAAACCGAGTTATGTGATTGCCGACTTACACCGTCGAAATAGAAAAAAAATGATGCAAATAAACTTAATTGTAATATTAAAATATTTGAGGTAATGAGTTTTAAACGCGTGCGATATGAATATACATGGTAAGTCGTTACGAGTACTGATTACTTTCCGTGTGAATATTCCTGGATAAATCTCATAAATAATTCTTTGGGTGGGGAGGGGGGGGGGGGGGGGGTTTGGGTCCGCACTCTACACTTTCTGCTAACACTGTACACCGGACGTCGAGGACTCTAAGTGTGCTGGCCACTAATTTCAAAAATAAGAGGCATCTAGACGAGATACTACTATTCATGCTAAATGGGGCAGTGGCGTGGCATGCTTTGCGATATATCGATTGTTATGCCATTTAAACCTATGGAAAAGGATCGATAAACAAGGTGTTCGTAGCGAACGCCTTAACAATCGATTCTTTAACATAGGTTTAAATGGCATAGCAATCGATATATCGCAATTTACGCCACGCCACTGCTGCCGTGCTAAGAAAAAACGGCGGCGCCGCGCCGCCGTATGAACATTCGAGAGTTGGCAAATTTCTCCGAATAAAACATATCTTTTTCAGGAAGGTCTTGCTTATTTTTCCCTGAAATTTTCAGATATTTTAGATTAAACTGGGGGAAAAATTGTATAAAAATGTTAAAGAAAAATGAATCAGTGAGAACAAAAACACACCAACTCGGTAACTAAAAATGCTTAATTTTTATAACAGAGAGTCAGTAATCATAAAGGTCACTGGAGTTAACGCATCTGTTCCAACTTGGACCTTTAAAGTATCCTTAAATACTTCTCTTGCGGTACCAACAATCTTTTTCTTGTACTAACTTCTTCAACAACTGCTTAGTTTTGCCTGTGTCTTGATTATTAGCGTATAGATTCCGAGTTGGTGTGTTTTCGTTCTCACTGATTCAAATGTTAACAATTTTTCCGGTAAATTCGTTATTTATTGAGTGATATATGGCAACGTCGTGACGCTCATACGGCGTTCTTCCTTAGAACGGCAGCATGTTGCAAAAGCAAACCCGAAGGCTCGATGACAGGAGTCGGAAGGCGTGAAACGCACATTAGCGCCTGCGATACTGTATGAATACTTCACACATTGCGCCAAATACAGTACGCTCGCGGTCGCCGTGTATAGCGCGTGAACTCGTAATACTCTGCTCTATGCTGCTGGTGAGATTCGCAGGAAAAGTTAAAAAATGAAGCCGGTTTACGTCGGTCCTACCATCGGCCGTGTTGCTCACATCGCCTTTGAAGCACCGTTCCAAGTGAGACTAACAAAACCAACACAATATGGAAATAACGCGAGGGAAAGAGCGCGGGTTGATGACGGCGCAGAGATACAACTATTCGTGCTTGACGGATGTCCGTGTTGCATCTGCAAAATTGAAGGCGCGATAGCGCGAGGCGTTAACTCCCAATGCTCCGCTCTATACTGCCGATGAGGTGTCGCTCAACTTCGGGAGAAAAAATTAAAAAACGAGGCTTGATTACAAAAATATGCATGGGGCTCTCCCAAAAATATCAATTAGAGTCCATCTAAGAATAATTCACAGAATAGCCCCATTAATTTAGCGAAAATAAACACAAAAAATGGGCAAACAAAGCCTAAATACGAATCGAAATCCCATGGGACGTTTAACTCTTCCATCGACCGTATCCGAAATATGACCTGGAATACATTTTCACGATTCGTTCGGCTGTACTCAAAAGCAATGACTGAAATTTGACTTACAAATGTACCGGTTTACATTCGACCGGTATCCGGCAGGGCATTACGTCAGCTCGAGGCTGGTCTAGTTAGTCGTTCTGTCGACTAGAGCGCCCAACTCCGTTTTCGCCAACGAGCCCTGGAAAGTTGGAATTATCCAGGGCTGAACTGGCAACTTGTGCGTTAAAGAAAGGATTTCTGACTTTCTTGGCGTACTCATCAGTAATTGAGGAATTTTCCGGTAAAATGGCGTATGAGGCTTGCAATGCTACTAAGATAGTCCATTTTTTATAGCCTTTGCGGCAGATGAAATTCATTCACAGTCGACTTACTTCCTAACAATTTAATTAATAGTGAGGAAAAACTCGGAGCAGATTCCTGTAAAAAAGCATAGCAAACCAATCAGATAAGATACTAACAACTGGAGAACTACATTGTACAATCTTGGCGGCATTGGAAGTCTCATACGCCCTTTTACCGAAAAATCCCTCGATTCAGAGCGATTTAACGTTGAAAAATCTTCTCATTCATCTGGAATTCTTTCGTGCATCAGATCAATTTTCCAACTGAAACGAAATGGCGCTTACTCAGGGTGGCAAAATTTCATAAAAAATAAAATCTTGAAATTTCTCGTAAAATATTTCACGAAATTTATGAAAGA
The DNA here is from genome assembly GCF_918797505.1 of Bemisia tabaci. Taxonomy (NCBI): domain Eukaryota; kingdom Metazoa; phylum Arthropoda; class Insecta; order Hemiptera; family Aleyrodidae; genus Bemisia; species Bemisia tabaci. The sequence continues at coordinate 3,674,987 of NC_092796.1, read as the reverse complement.
TATCGAAAAGTATCGGCTCCTTTTCATGTTTCGTAAAATGCAAAAATTGTGACTTCCTCTATTTATGCGTTTTTCAGTGCGGGTTGCATACTCTAGCCCCTGAAAAATATAAAAGATTATTTACAGCCTCGTGACGTGAAATTTCATGAAATATTTCACTAAAATCTACAGTCTTTCATTTCTTTCTTACGGTTCATGCCACCCTGCGCTTACCGATTTGGTTTTGAAATTCCACCTTCCGTTTGTCTCACAATCAGTCCTGATCAGAGACAAGAGACCCTCCACTGGCCTCTTGGCGACAGGTGGAAGCTTTTACTTTCAGGGATTCAACAGCTCCTTATGGACAATTATAAGGGAGCAACAGTCATCACCCTAATTTCGGCTGTTGACCTACCTACATGGTCAATGATGAGCTTCGGGTGACGTCATGAGCCAAACAAGTTTCCTAAACTTGGGGCATTTTCGGCTTGTTTGCGAAACGAAACTGCCAACACGTTGTTAAACATCAACCATGTAGGTAAGTCAACAGTAGAATGCTGAAGTCCCGAAAGTAAAAGCTTCCACCATGGCCAAGATACTAGTGGAGGGTATCTCGTCTCTGGTCCTGATGGGGCTTTGGCGGCGCAGAACGGCACCGCTGCGGTTAGCCTTGCGAATAATCAGCCGCAAATCTAGCGATGGCGGCGCGGCGCTGACGGCCCGGGCCGCCCACCCGATTCATTTTCATTCACGAAAAATATCGTTCACGTTCACTCTCACCCACAATCAGCGTCCACGACTCGACGCCCTGCGGCAATGGGTCACTCGGCGCCGCGCCGTCACTCATTTCTCACGGGATCCAGATTATTGCTGATTGTTTGGCGCTTTGCCCGCAGCGACCTTTATTCGCTGAGCGGTTAGGTTAAAGGTGCCTTGTGGAAGTCATATCGTCACCTTCCAGGCAAAGTATCACAAGCGCCATGCGACGTTTACAAATTTCCGCCGCCATTTTATTTCTTTACTGAGAAATTGTTGGTTGAATCTGTTTGGAAATTTCACTAAATTTTATCGGCAGCACAAAGAAAATTCAGTGAAATCGGACAGCTTCGTAGAACAATTTCTCTGTAAAAAAATATGATGGCGGCGGAAATTTTTAAACGTCGCATGGCGCTTGTGATACTTTGCCTGGAAGGTGACGATATTTTAGTCGTCGGAAGTTCGCGATACGATGGGCCCGTTGCATGAAAAATGCACACGAGAGATACACCGCTGTGTTAAGGAAAAACGCCGTATGAACCTGTCGGCACAGCCAAATTTCCTTTGATAGCACACGAATTCCCTGGTTTTATGAATATTTTCTTTACAATTTTTAAGATAATTTTGTTCGCAATTACACCTAGAGATTCTAAAAATTTAAATGAAACATATCCATACTTTTCCTCGAAAATAAACATTTTATCGAAGGAAACTTGGCAACTCTCGAATGTTCATACGGCGTTTTTCCTTAGCACGGCAGTACAGTGAACTGAATGTGCGTGGGGTTTCTTGCGAGTAAATTGAAATGAAATCACGTTCAGTACACATAAATTTCAATTTTTAATGGGTCAACCAATCGCGGGACTTCTCGGGAGATAAAACGGCATTTCAGCCTTCCACGCACACATTCTCAGAAATCTTAATCCGGCTCTAATATGCAACGATTTTATGATTTTATGCCTGGTGTAAAATCGTAGGAGTATAACGCATAACGCCTAAGGTGCGAAGCACTTAAAGGGTTGGGCCGCGAAGCAGTCACACGGCGCACAGTGGATCGAGTCAATTGGAGAGGTTGGACATGAAATTTTGGACCAAAACAGTAAATTTTGTTGTTTATTTCCTCACATTTTAGACGTTAAGGAGTGCTTCTAAAAGCAAAATCCACGAGAAAATCAATGAAACCACTTTCAGACCTCAAAGTTGTGTATCAAGGGAGTTATAAGCTTTTTAAGTTTCCAAATTTTGTCCGAGTTCTCCTAAACAGCTTCCACCTGTCGCCCTAGCGGCACTGGCCTCCTAAGGCCAGTGGAAGGTCTCTTGTCTCTGATCACGAATAAGACAAACGCAAACATACACAATATGGAAATAAAGCGAGGGAAAGGATGCGCGTCAACGACGGCGCAGAGATACAACTATTCGTACTTGATGGACGTCCGTGCTGCATCTGAAAAATTGAAGGCGCGATGACGCGAAGCGTGAGTTCTCAATGCTCTGCTATATGCTGCCAATGAGGTGTCGCTCAGATTCGGAAGAAAAGTTAAAAAAGAGGCCCGAATACGTCCCTCTTGTCGTCGGCTGTATTGATACTCGTTCCTTCTTCTTTTTCCAGGTTCTTGCCTGATTCTTTTTTAGAATGGATTTTTAAACCCACGTCTTAAGCTCGTGTAAACCGCAGCACTGGAACGGTTCTTGTGGAAATAAGGGTGCTTGGATGCGTCCAGAGGCTTTAATGTTTTTTGTTTTCTTTAATTTCAGAAGTCTGTCGGTTACTTCAATACGGTCAATTTTACAATTTTTACTCTGTACGATTAATGAACATTGAACCTGAAAATAGCGTAAACTTGTGCTGCTTTGCCAAAATTTTCTGAACCCCTCTCCACGAAAGGGATGCCCCATCAGGAAATGTCACATTACGCCCCTTTAACCAGCCAAGGGTCTACGCCCTCAGATGCGAGCCAGTCCGACCCTGCTTAAGTTTCCCTTCGCATAAAAAAGTTTTCACGGATGAGCTTGAAATTGGATTGCATTTTCCAGAAAAGGACCAAGAGCATTCCAATGTCGCTGAGATGGCGCAACTTTTTTACCTTGCAAGTATAAACTGATAATCTAAACAAGTTATGTCTTTACTCCACTAAACTATGGATTCAAGACGAAAATTACCTTCGTAAATTTAATTTTTTGCATGATTTCAGCAATTTTAGAGCAAAGAATGTAAGTTACACAATCCTAGCAACATCGGAATGTTCTCGGTTCCTTTTGGCAGAATGCAATATATCCAATTGTAGTTCCTGATTGCAAAATGAAGTCTAATTAAACTGGGTACAATTTTTTTCCAAGAATATCACTTCGCTTTAGGATTGCGTTACATTTAATTCAATCAACTTTTTCGCCCGCTGAGAGTGAAATGACGAAGCTTGGAGGCAAATCGAGACTGACCGCTAAATTTATGGCTCCAGATGACCGGAGATATGGAGCGCATTCTGCATTAATCTGCCCACTTGCCAACTTGAAGAGTTAGTCAAGGCTCCATCAGAGGTGACGGATCTTGGAAAGTCAGTCTCTACCGACCTCCACTTAAAAGTATTCTGCCATTAAGAGACGAAAAAATCCGACACGGGTAATAAACCCAGCAGGCTGATTGCTGAAATTGATAGACAAAGCTACAAAAGGGATAGACAAAAGGATAGACAAAAGGGATGTGGAGGGATCCTATCGGTGGAATCAGGTTGTTCCAATGGACAAAGGAGGTTGGCAATAGACTAACTGACGGCAACCCGCGAGCAATTCTAAAGTTAGTTCATCATTTTCCTTCTTAGTCTATAGGAACCACCCATTTCAATCAATAGGATCCCTCCATACTCCTCATGTCTTCTTTGTCTATTGTTTTGTTTATCAATGTCAAAAATCAGCCCGCTGGCAAATTTACGTCTGGTAATTTATTTTGTTATTAATGAAAACGTCACAAGCATTCGATAAACTAAAAAATCGTGGTATTTTGGACGATGGGTTTTATCGCTGGATGCTGATGGAAAGGGTTTTTTGGGAAAAATTCTGAGAGAGCGGTGATTTTCAGCGATAAAAGGGAACTGAGAGAGCAGTGGAAAATTCTTGCGAAGAGTAATTTTCGTCAAGTTTGATCAGGAAATCAGAATCTGATATTTTACCGGAAAATAAACCGCGTTGCTTAAAAATATGAGTTTCATTCATTTTCGTGCATGCCAAAAAAGCGTTAAATTACATTAGAATCCAACAATTTTGAGCCCTGACTATGGCTGATCAATCTTCCTTGCTCATATTTTTGAAGTTTAAACATTTTTAAACAGCTCAATCTCAAGGCTGCGTCTTTAAAATGGAAATTTTAAAATGCCTTTCTCGCTTCATTCGACACTTTAGAGCAGTTTTTGTAACAAAGTGTCCGCATCCGTGCGACACTCATCTAAAGTGGCGCTAATGCCTCAAATTTCAGTTTTTTAACGCAAGATTCCTCTTCCCATGTTCTTACAATACTTACATTCAGAAAGTTCACCATTAAGAAGGAGTTTTCAAAGTGATCTCAATTTAAAACAACGGGCAGCTCATCCGAGTTGTTTACGTTGTTTTACTGAGGTACACATCTCTTTTACTTAATGTTGACACTTCATGGAGCCACTTAAAACGACCGACACCGCTGAATTGACGGCCTCTTCAGATCGAATTTTCGCTGATAAAAACGCATTTTTGCAGATAAAACAAAACAATTGCCATGGTTGCCACGACAGCTGGATTTTGACACACTTCGCAGAGTTTGCTCGAAAGAAAAAATCGTCGCTTGGCTGACATAAGGGCGTAACTACACTCTGCAATGAACCCTGTCTTCCATACATTTCAATGCTTTTCCGGGCTCATCTCAATAAGTAGTTACGTCCTCATGTCAACCAAGCGACGAATTACTGCAACTACGGCAAAAGAGGCTTGATCAATTAATTTCTACCTGTTCGGATTAAGTAAAAAGGATGTGAGGATCATAAAATATGACAAAAGTCGGTCTAATTATGAGATTAAGGAGCCTGTTGTGGGCACCATCTCTGGATACGATTTAATAATTGTTTATTTCTTCTTTGGACTCAATAGAACTGAAAAAGACAATAAAAAGTGCTTGCTTGCCTTTCGGCAGATATAGGTAAAAGAGGTGGGTTTGAGGAAGAACGTTCGCAGAAAAAAAGCTTCAATTAATTGGATGTATTCATGTCAAACGGAACTAAGCGCCATAGGGTGAGGAAGGTAGAGGAGGGCTTAGATTGGCAGCGGAACCGGGCATTGGGCTCATTCGTTCCTATACTCGCAATGCTTTTCCATGGCGCTTAGTTCCGTTTGACAGAACGCGCTATCCGGGATTCTAAACTCCTCAAAAGGAACTCAAATTGGCGCTTAGTTCCGTTTGATAGAAATAGGTACGTCCAATTATGAATCCATCTTGTGAAAAAAGGCAACTAATGGACCACTAGACAAGGTACGAATTTCAGCATTCTGATACATGTTTCTCAACTAAAATTTCACGTAGAACACGATGCGCACAACGAAAATTACCGAAATCAACTCCTTCTAAATATATTTAATGATTCTTGATGCGTGAATTCAAACCACCCGCTCATGAAAACTCAATGCTCTACGTGATTCACATCGCCCGCTAAACGTTATCATGAACATCTCTGCGATAAAAAAATCTGGCAACCTCAATCTTGACGCTATGGCTCAGCTATAGCAAATGACTTATAGTTTGAAAAACATATGGTGGGAAATGAACATTTCTCGATTGAGGAGCTTGCTGAAACCGTTGTAGTGCGCGCTTTGACTCACGTAGATCTTTGAGTTTCTAGTGAGCGGGCAGTTCAAATTCCTCGTGACCAATGTGAAATATAAAAACGTTAATATCTTCCTTAGGAGTTGGTTTCAGTAACTTTCGTTGCGCGAATCGTGTTCTACGTGAAATTCTTGTTAAGAAACATGTATCAGATTGGTTAAATTCGTACTTTGTCTAGTGGTCCATTGTAAGATTCATGTTCAGTACTTATTGAATGTACATAAACGTAGCTAGAAAAATTGGGGGGGGGGGGGGGGGGGCAACGGACCCATTTAACTTTTACGGGGGGATCTACTGTCATTGAGCAGTTTCATACGATTGCAACATTTGGGGGGGGGGGGGGGGGGAGAGCAAGTCCAGGCTACAGCTACGCTCCATGTGAATTCTCGAAGTCCAGTGTGAAATTTACAAATCGTTTTGTGAGGTCAACGATGTAGCATGTGAATTCAAGAAAACGTTTCGTAAATTTTACAAAAGTAAATAGCTTCGAAGCAGATTTGTTGCTTAAAGAAATTCCTTCGGAGTTTTCTCCGTCGTACTCATGAATACGATTTTCGGTGTAAAGTGGAAAGTTGATTGAACTTACGGAGGCGCCGAAGGTGACAAAGATGTGCGGGATATTGCCATCGAAGTGGGTGCCCTCGAGCTCCATGCACGGCGAGCGGAGTGACTTTCGGATCAGTTTCAGAGTTTCCTCTGTGTTGCCTGCAACAATGCCCATTCATAACATTAGTTATAACAATCATAGGAATCGGACTTGTCAACCGTATAATTGGACCGCGTTTAGCAAAAAGGAACCGAGCCACATCGGCTACTGCCAAAATTAACTGGGCACTTTAATTTTTTACAAGAGAATGTATATGCTGCTGAGTTTTTAAAGGTAAAGAATTTGCTTCAAACAATGCAGAAAATTCAATGAAATTTGCGCAAGAATCCGCACAACTGTTTTCATGTGAAACATTAAATTTCCCAATTAAATGTGGCAATAGCTGATGTGGCTTGGTTCCTTTCTGCTTAACGCGGTCCACTTTTGCCGTGCTGCGGGAAAAACTCTGTACAAAAAAATTCGAGCGTTGGCAAATTCCCGTAGATAAAAAACTAATTCTTGAGAAGCTGAAAGTATTTCTCCTTAAAATTTCTATAAATTTGATCAAAAAGCGAGAAATATTCTCATGAAAAGAAGGTCAAATATTTAAGAGCTACCCGGGAAATTTGTATTTAATCAAGGGAAATTCAGCTACGTCCGAGATGTAAAGTGTTCTCCCTAAGCAAAATACGAGTAAGTACTCACACGCGGCATGTTGCTTGCGAGTAAATTAGAGGAACTTAAATAATTAGAGTTGAACGAAAGAGCGCAACCCGTGAGACAAAAACGCAGGCTTATATCTTCACTGCGCCTTCATTTTGCGAGGAAACTGCAAAATACCCTGCATGCAATCATAATTGCCTATTTAAAGAAGTAGGCGACGCTACCTATCAATGAAGTCCCAAGCGGTCCGTCCTGAATTCCGTGGATTTTCCAGAGCTGCAGGCTCCTTCCTTTTTACGTCTGAAGTGAAAGCAATAACCCCGGGTACTAGTTGGACCGCGTTAAGCAGAAAGGAAACAAGGCACATCAGCAATTGCCAAGTTCAATTGGGCAATTGCATTGTTTCCATGAAAACGATTGTGCGGAATTGAGTACAAGTTTCAGTGAATTTTTTGCATCGCACGAAGCAAATTCTCCAACATTTTCAAAGAAATCCACATGAGCGTTCTCTTGTAAAAAATTAAATTGCCAAGTTAAACTTGGCAAAAGCTGATGTGGCTCGATTCCTTTCTGCTAAACGCGGTACAGTTCGACTAAATTTTGCAACTAAGAGCCCTTAATCTTGGCTCATTTCAGAAATAACGCACGTGCCGTCAGTTTATTCTATGCAGATAGGCGTTATTAGATATGAGCTGGACGATGTGAATGCAATAAACTTCGTGTCAATACATCATCACTAAACTTGTAAAAAAAATGTTATTTTCCTCGTTCAAATATCGTACCTTACTCGACTTTCTCTTGAGAGGTGAAAAAAAGCGTTAGCAAGTTTGTGACCGTACAAAAAAAGCACTCAGAATATTAACACTTGAAACTTTAACTTAAGAAGAGGAGTGGCATAAGATATGAATTACTCGATTGCGAACTTATGGCCTTTCCTTTCTATACACTTCTTGGACCGCTCGGTTCAAACAAACTGAGCCTGTGCGCTCAAAAGACCGACTTGAAAAAAGCGAAGGGAAGGAAAAAGTTGATTTACAGAACGTAAGCACTGAAAAATGTGTTGGAAAGACACATTCTTCAAAAAGCGTAGGTACGTCAAGGGCAATATTAAGACGTCAATGAGAAAAGGAATTTCAGTTCCCGGCGGTAAATTTTCCGAGACATGTAGGTTTATGATATTCCGGAGAGAAGAAAATGACGCATGATACCTATCCTCCTGGTTCTTATCTGTTTTTGGCACCACGCAAAAAATGTAATCGAACTAACGATTCAGAGCTCTAATAGGTACGGCTGATGGCGATCACTTTCATTCACATTTCGATACAAAATATTTCATGCGATTGAGATTGATTTAATTAAAGGCAATCAATTGATGTTGAAATGCACATGGACTTTTTTCAGCCAAATATTTGAGTGATTTTCGTTTTTTCGGTCAGTATTACACTACATAATGAAATTGCATTTGATTTAATGAAGAATAAAGATAAATTTACTGAATCTGAGTTCTTTAGATCCGCATTTTTAATTATAGTGATCCATCGCACTTGCACATTCTCTTTACGGGGGTTTTGAGGGTAAATCAGGGTAATTTTGTTTCAAATATCGAGGGTTCATAAGCATTTGCAATCAAACTTCCGCTCTTAATAAAGTCCCTTACTGCGCCCTGAGCTTTGAACGTATACTCGGTTACATAATCAGCGTATTGAAGGGAATCTATTTAACACCATTGACAATGCACATCTAGGAACAAAACTTAGGTTACAGAAACGGAACTCCAGTTTAAATTGAACACCGCATTTCTTCGGTTCAGGTAACCGAAGTTTTCGGTCATAGGAACCGAATTTCGTTAAGCAGAACCGAAGTTCGTTCCTACACCGAAAACTTCGGTGTTCAATATGAACTGAACTTTTTTTCTCCGTGCGTACATGACTAATTCGTTGTTGTAAACTTCCTTTCTTGGAAAAAGTTGCATCAAGTTTTAGCGTCATGTAATTAATTCAATATATTTTCAAAAAAGCAATAAAAACGGATAGTCATGAATGGGAGGCACTACACCCCCCCCCCCCCCCCAGACAATCTTTATAATTGAGTGGAAAAAACTGGTAGCGAAAATTTTTTGTAGACCTATTAATGAAACAAGCGGTTTGATGAGAAACAGGAGAAGAGAAATGACTTTCAAAAAAATTACTCGGGTCTAAAAGACACGCATTTGTCAGACTAGAGTTGAGACGTAATGTATCAAGATAGAGAGAAATGCTGAAGAGAAAGAAAAGGAAGAACGCAGGGTGTCTACTAAAACAAGCTGGCCAAAAATCAGTACTTTTACAGTGCTTTTTCAGTACATTCCCAAGAAATTCAGTGCCTCCTCCACAGGAAAATTTAGTGCTTTTTCAGTACCTACCTCCCAATTGACGAAAATCGAAAAATTCCAAAATTTTAAATTTCTCGCCCAAGTCGCGACAAAAATGACAAAAATTCCGGACCTGCTGCGGAATATCCGCACTTTTCCAGTACTTCCGGACCTCCCTTAAGAAATCAGTACTATTCCCGGACTTTTCGGAAATTCCGGACTTGTAGACACCCTGGAGAAGAAGAAGAAAAACACGAGACGCGACAAAACCACACTTTTCGCCCGAACTTTTCACCTCACACACCGCCGAGCTTTGCCGAAATGCCACGCTCGCCAAAAGTCCCGATTGATGTCTTGCGCAAAAAACCGGTTGAATTCGCATGTGTAAATTTCGAATGGTAATTAAGCATCGGAGTGCGGTGTCTTTTCCTTAAGCTCGCCCCGACTGGTTTCTTTCGAAGCATTCTCCATGCCTAAGCGGGCATCGTAAAGTCATTCGGTGCTATCTGAAAGTTTCCCAAAATCAAACGCCCGGGTTGTCATACTGTGGGGTTTTATTTAACTGAACTCCGGAAGAAACGGGTTTATTTTCCGGAAATGTGGCGGCTGCGGATGAGGCCTAAGGGCTCAGTTTATGATCAGTATGGAGCTAAAACAAGGTGTTAACGATCAAGTGTACTTATCCGATTAGAGATGTAATTAGGCTGTATAACTTGTCGCTTGAAGATATGATAGGAGGCCTTTTATTTGACCCCCAACCACCCCCCCCCCCCTTCCAGCGATTGTATTAATCGCTGGAAAATTATTAGGGTGCAAATAATCGCGTGATCATTTGTTTTCATAAAGATGCATAGCTCAAAAGTGCAATATCGGCCAATCCTCATCAGGAGAAAGAACGTAACTAAAAACATCTCAACTGGGCAAGATTTCCATGGGCAGCTTTCATTTTAACTAGAAGACTGTTTAGAAGCGTCAGACTGCTTTCACTGCCATTTTTCTGCCGTCAACTTGCATAAATCAACCCAATTCTTGATTGAAAATGGACGGTATTACTCATGAACAAAATTGAATCGTTTGGGTCCATTTTTAAACCTTGGAATAATAGAGCTACGTTCTCTCGTCGTGAAAGCGGCGGAAAACGATGTTTTCATGTTGACGCAACGTGGTTTTCAGCGAATATAATTTCGACATCCAAATTTTTATCGATGGTGAAACTGCAGAAACACGTACCTCGGTGTTCGGCGTTGCAGACTTCCTGTTCTCATTTATTTTCTACATGAAAAACTACTCGACACTATTTTTCGAAAATTTCTGTGAGTTTTCCTCTTTTCATAGGGAATATTCTGTTGAGACTTCAAGTCATCATGTTGGTTCGGTCTCCTTTTGAAAAATGAGACAGTAGCGGAGATTTCAAAACGCCGCAACCGAGATACGCGTTTTTGCCGTTTTGCCGTGCTGAGGAGGAACGTCGTATGAACATTCGAGAGTTGCCAAATTTCCTTCGATAATATGTTTATTTTTTAGGAAAGTTATGAATATTTTTCCGTGAAATTTTCGGGGAATTTAGGTGGAATTGCGAACGAAATTATCCGAAAAATTGGAAGGAAAATATTCATAAGTTTACCAGGAAATTCGTGTTTCATCGAAGGAAATTTTGCAACACCTGAAGGTTCATACGACGTTCTTCCTTAGCGCGGTATAGTTTTGCAAAAGCAAAACCGCAGGCTCGATGACGGGAGTCGGGAGGCGTGAAACGCACATTAGCGCCTGCGATACTGTATGAATACTTCACGCATTGCGCCAAATACAGTGCGCACGCAGTTCGCATTTTTGCAGTTCTGCCGTGCTAAGGAAGGACGCCGGTATGAACATTCGAGAGTTGCCAAATTTCCTTCGATAATATGTTTATTTTTGAGGAAAGTTATGAATATTTTTCCGTGAAATTTTCGGGGAATTAGGTGAAATTGCGAACGAAATTATCCGAAAAATTGGAAGGAAAATATTCATAAGTTTACCAAGAAATTCGTGTTTTACCAAAGGAAATTCGGCAAAGCTTGAAGGTTCATACGGCGTTTTTCCTTACCACGGCTGAGTTTTACTTAGGTAGATTTTGATGGACGAAAAAACGTAGCCCTCAATTTTGATACCATGCTTCGTAACTCTTCCAAAAATTCGACCCTGAATCGCTGCCGAAAGTCAAATTGATGGAGGGTCAAGTCGCGTTCGATTCCGGCGGACATGCTATGGAACGCCGCACAATGGATCGAGTCAATCAGAGAGGTCGGACATGAAATTTTTTACTAAAACTGAGAATTTTGATGTTTATTTCGTCACATATTAAATTATAAGGGGTGCTTCAAGAGGAAAACTTCACGGGGAAACCAATGGAGCCACTTTTGGAGCCTCGAAGTTTTGTATAAATGGAGTTATAAGCGTTTTAAGTTCCCAAATTTTGTCCGACCTCTCCTATTGACTCGATCCACTGTGCGCCGTAAGAGCAGGGTTTCCACAGAATTTAGAAAATGAAATTCCCTGACATTTCCCAGGCACATTTTGGTGAAATTCCCTGACAATTGAAGATGTGACGGATGGTTAAGAAGACATAATTGAAAATAGTCTTCAGGCAAAATTTCTTGTTCAAAATCTCAAACCCATTCTAAAAAGCAAATGGAGGTGATTTAACAAATTTTCCCTGACATTTTCCCTGAAAATTCCCTGACTTTATAATATTCCCTGACATTTCCCGATTTACCCTGACTTTTTAAAATTCCCTGACACCCTATATGAGCCTTCAGACCCTGCCGAAATTCGTTTATTAGCGTACAATTTTTCTAGGAGACTCAGAAACATTTTTCTCCGGGTTCTTGGAGAATCATACTCGCCCTAAAATCAACAGAATCTAAAGAAGTCAAGGAAAAATATTCATGATTTACCTCAGAAATAAATATTTAATCGGACGGAATGTGGCAATGTTCAAATGCTCTTCGGCGTTTTTCCTTTGCACGACCGCACAGTGGATCGAGTCAATCAGGGAGTTCGGACATAAACTTTTTGACTAAAACTGCAAATTAAAATGTTAATTTCATCACATTCGAAATTGTAAAGGGTGCTCCTGACAGAAAATTTCACGAGGGAACCAATGGAACCACTTTTAGAGTCTCAAAATTTTGCATAAACGGAGTTATAAGCTTTTAAAGTTTCCAAAGTCAGACCGACCTCTCCCATTGACTCGATCCATTGTGGGCGCGTGACCCGTCTCAAGCTCCGACTTCGCTAGTAAGGACGGAGACAGTTACGCAATCGGACTGCTCCTTATCATGCGCAATGTGCCTTTTTTCACTTATGATTATTAATCGCACTGTTTTCGGATACGCCGAGAGGGTGTTAGTCGAGTGACCTACAGAAACGCTCCCCATACTTTTTGGGCCGCGAACACCTTGGAGGTCCGCGGAACACATTACGGACCCCCTCCGCAGAGGTGCTATTTGGACAGCGTTAAGCAGAGAGGAACCAAGCCACATCAGCTATTGCCAAAATTAACAGGACAATTTAATTTTTTACAAAAGAACTTTGGTGCGGATTCTTTCAAAAAAAGAAATTTACTTCGTACTGTGCAGAGGATTCACTGAAATTTGCACAAAAATCTGCACAACAGTTTTCATGAAAAAAATTGAATTGTCCAATTAAATTTGGCAATGGCTGATGTGGCTTGGTTCCTCTCAGTTTGATGCAATCCATTTAAGGATGACGGGAGGGTAGATGCTGCTCCCAGTGCCCCCTCAATTATTGAAGATTGACCATCATGGGGGGGGGGGGGGGGGGGGGGGGTTGATCATTTTCATTTTTCAAAGAATTTATACTTTTTTCTGGTAAAAAATAGGGCTGAATTTCTTCCAAAATTTGATCTCTGTTTTAATCAATTTTGAGGTCATTCAAGTATTTCATGAAGAAAGTATTCTCACCGACTTTCAACCTCCCTCTCCCTCCTTATGGGGGACCCGTAAAAAACCCTCTCACCCCCTCCCCCCTTTCAATTACGTGAGACAGCCTAACTCCCATACCCCCCAGTTTTCAGAAAATAGCTGAGAAGCCGGAAAAATAGCTGAAAAAGTGTAAAATTGTTAAATATAATTTTCATTTCAAATGGAGGGCTTACATAAGACTGGGCTTGATCCCCTCTCCCCCCCTCCTTTAGACTTATAAGGGAATATTCCCCTCCCACAGAAGCAGCTTACTTAAAATACTTGAAGGGGAAAATGTTTCGGTAGAAGTACCTTGGAGGAAAGGAAACACAAAAAATGAATTAGGTACCTACTTACCAGCATCTTAATTTAAAAATAGAAAAAACTTTTTTTTTACTGCTTTGAGGAAAGTGAAGTACTGAATACTGAAACTTCATTTGAGGGGGTGAAGTAAATGTTTGGCAACAGCGTCAAATAGGTGAGCAAGTTTCCTTGTGGCCCTACGGTTGTGATTTTCAAGCTTCTAAGTAGTAGCTTATTCTTAACTATACATAGAACTGAAAAGAGCAATCCGAATTAAAAATGCAAGTTCCTAGCATTTGTTGTTTTTTTTCAACCCTTCATCAGACTCCACAATACCTTGATCAAGCAAAATACATCAAACTCTCGAACGTAGGTCCAAGAATATGTTTACCAAGATTAGACAAAAATAAGTCTAAACTAAATTTATTTGCAAGATCATAGGTGACCACATTTAGGTTTTAACTTGTCTAAGGCTCTACATGTGTCTAAAACCAATCTCCTAGAAAACGACATCTTTTCAGGCACGGAAGAAATTTGAACAACATGCCTGTAAAATGATCGGTATATTATTCAGATACAAGCACCAATACGTACATCTGTCGGTGCATCTGAATTTAGCGCACTTATTTAATAGACTGTGGGCAAGTGCCACCTGGAGGCAATCTGTGCAACATGGATTCTAGCTTTGACTGGAAGATCCTTTCGTTTACCTATTTGACATTGTTAGCCATCAAAAAAATTTAAGATCTCATATTGTAATTTCCCATGTCTGCAAAATATCTGCAAATGAAACTGCTAGAGAGGGGGGTCTAGGTGGGGACACTGTGCCCTTCAAGAGGTCAGTACTAGCTGATACATGGCAAAAATGCCTACAATGTATGCACAATGATGTTGCCTGAACTGAAAGGTGAGCTGTGTACGCGAAGGGTGCAATCGTAAATTTTTCACAAGGCGCAGGGATAATAAATAATGATGAAGATCGATTTCCAGATTGACACTGAGAAAACCATTATCGGGGGAAAGAATCGCTTAAACAGAATTCTTCTGGACGGTTAGATTGCTTTTTACTTTGCATCATCTTGTACAAAGTGAAACCATGTGGGATGAGGTAAGGGAGGAAATGAATGACAGTTGGGCAATTTTTCAGTTAGATTAGATTGAATGAAATATAGGAGGCTTGTAACTTACTTCTAGACATCGACATTTTTGATGAGTTTTGATAAACTTCACACAAGAAAAACTGGGCAAATAAAAAAAATCAGAAGAGTACAGTAAGGGTTGAAAACGCAAACACTGTTCTGTATCACAAACACAAGAGGGGCATTTTGAGCGTTTTTGAAAACAACTGGGGGACGATCTGTCACGGTCAAACACGACGCGCTGACTGTCGGCGAGTTGGTGGGTAATTCTGTCCTACCGGTTTATTGTTACGATTTTAATTTTTTCGCGAATCTAACTGACTAGACCGAGTAGCACGAATACTGATCACGAACTAGGTTAACAGGTTTATGATAAAAAAGATAAACACATTTCGAAGTGAAAGTGAATCCCACACCTCACTGAGACTACTTTTTTTGCCAGGATAGTACATGCGCAAAAATGAGTGAATGGAGAGCTAGAGTCACTACGAACCGGAAACTGCAATGCATCTAACCGGAAACGCCGTCTCAAATCGATTTTTTTAATTTTTTTCAACAGCATCAATGAAAGCGTACTCTACAGAACAATAATGTAGATAACTCATGTACAAAACACAAACACATTTTAAATCGGCGAAAATACAACTTGGGGATATTTTTCCACCTCGTGTAACCAGATGCAAAACGAATTTTCACCGAATGAGATTATCATTTCACTTAGTGTGCTGAAAATTAGTAAAATTGCGTTATTCACGAAATTTCAACGATTCTCCACAGACTGCAAGTACAGCCAAAAAAAAAAAAACTTGCCGCTTTGGGCCGCGGCCTCAACAGCTTGTGTATAAATCTGGCCATGATTGCATATTGATTCCATTCTAGAATTTTTAAAACTTTATCATGAAACTCCAATAAATTAGTTTGTAGAATTTCATTTTAAGTATTACGTTTTTTCTTTTTACATGAAATTTTGCATGTGTGCATGTATGTACCCTTAACAGCTAGTTTCTTATTTTTCCCATTGTTACTGTGTGCATGATTTACAGGGGAAAGATCCGAGGATTTTTGTCAACTTTTGTTTTCTTAAAAAATCTAGTTGAGCTCGATAATATGCCAGAAAACCATTGAATTCTCAAACCTAATTTCCTCCAATATCCTGAAACCAACACAATTTTTTTTTTTTTGAGTGGAAGAGGCTTTGTAATGTAAAGTAACAACAGTTTTGTTTGAGGAGACTTCACAAGAATGAACCAAAGCCTCTAAACATCGATGTAAACAGAGATAGGAAAAATAATAATAAGTTTTGCTCAAACTAAAAATTATACTGATGAAAATCATTGAAAAAGTCAAAACTAAAATAAAAACAACATTTTATTTTCAAGAATTGTACAAGAGAGATTCGTCTTTTAAGGGTGAAATACATCTTTGCATTTCTTGAGATTTCTAACTTCCTGCATTCGCTAGAGGTTGACTGAATTATATGCCAAAGCTAATTTTACTTGTAGTTTCAGAGGTACAGGACGAAACGATTACAAATTTACAAAAACAATATCTAATTATTTGACACTGAATGTCTTTTCTCACTTCTTTTAAAAGAATCAATCATTCAAGTGAATGATGACGCAGTGATGAAGAATCATTCACCATTAATTTTTCACAGTTTCTTTCTTCTAATCCTGACACATTTTTTTGTGGCTTTATTATTACACTCTCCAAAACTGATCCAGTCAACCCCCAGGCATCAAGTTCTTTCAATGGTACAAAAATAAAACATTATCAGAACCCAAACATTTTTGAGAATTCTAAAATCATTAAATATCACAGGCACCGCAAATTCTGCCATCCTTTACAACGGAAGCAGAGTAGACATGAAAAAAATCACAGTTCTCAGTTGGTGATTTAAAAGTCACTCTGCAAAAATGTACAACAAGTAGATAGACAAATAACAAAAGTTCAGCTAAAAACTGGCTAGCTTAACTTGAAAAACATACAAATGTGTATATGTTAGAAAAACTAATTTATGAGTTGCACTAGTAAAAAGTTTGGCCTAAGCAGAAATAATTATTAATTAATCTTGATGATCAATCAGACAACTGTATATCGACAGTGAAACTGCAAAATTGCATATCTAAATTGCGATGTTTTTAAATCTCATCTTTTATTTTATTTTTTTAAAAGAGACTGGACGAACATCATGGCTTAACATTTTTAAAGAATATTCTTCACAGGAAAAATCATAAGTTATCATGGAATGATGTTGTATGGTTTTCTATTTAGAAAATAAAGTACGATAGTAGTCTGCAATGCCGCAAACTGAGATACGTATTTCTGCAGTTTCACCATCGATAATACACTAATACAGAATCGAGTGAGGTAAGTGTTCAACAAAAGTTGAGGAAGTCTGGTCTACATTCTTATCCATACCATAACACATAAATAACGAATTAAGAAGATACTAAAACAAAATAAAAAAGAAATAACAATTTTATGAGTAAAAGTTTAAAGCAGCAGAAGAATGTTTCCAGTCTTCTCATTTCATACTTTGATAAGTATTTACAAACAGCTCTAGGCAGGCGCCTAAGTTTTAAGTTCTTTGATCCTGAATAAGTTTCTACCAGATATTAATCTTCCAGAGTCACTATTGAAAGATAATTAAGATTTTTTTTCTGGGGCATATCAAAGATTGGTGTGGAAGAGGTAATTTTCAATATTTATATGTACTTTCTGAGTGAAGTCCTGAAAGAATTATTAAACAATCTATTCTACTATTTCTAAATTACCTTCAAAGCTTAAAAAATAATTGAGGCTGCTGGAATGCATTATCAGAGAGGACTCAGAGCAAGTTACCTCATGTAACCTGAAAGATTCATTATTAAATGCTAGAGACTAAATTTATTGCTTACAACTTAGTTTTTTTCTTCCTCTCAGTTAGTGAGAATGAGATTCGATCTGAATACAATGAGTTTTCTAAAGAGTGGGGTGAGTTCCTCTGGTGGGAAAAAGCAAGAATTTTTTTATTTATTTGACAATTTTAGAGGAGAATAATTGGTGTTCCTTACTGCATGATAAATTTTGGTCTTTTAAAAATGCAAAGTTTTTTGTGATGATAGATTTTTCCCCTGATTTTCTATCCTCTCTAGAATCAGAGGCACTGAAATAAAGGACCTCATTATTTGGACCGCGTTAAACAGAAAGGAACCAAGCCACATCAGCTATTGCCAAATTTAATCGGGCAATTTAATTTTTTACATGAAAACGGTTGTGCGGATTTTTGTGCAAATTTCTATAAATTTTCTCCATAATACAAAGCAAATTCCTTAAAATTTTCAAAAGAATCCGCACAAACGTTCTCTCGTAAAAAATCAAATTCCCCTGTTAAATTTGACAACAGCTGATGTGGCATGGTTCCTTTCTGTTTAACGCGGTCCATTTACCAATAGCTCTAAATTTTCCTTATAACAAGCGGTACTATGAATAACAGAGGAAATTCAAGGGACTGGAAGGTTCCTTTGCTGTAAGGAATTTTCCGTGCTGCGTAATAATTACGTCTAAATATTCATGCATAATAAATTCTTACAGTAGTTTTTTATATTTTTAAGCCCTTGCCATAGTTAAGGAAAGTGGATGTATTTTTCATAATCTTAGGTTGCACAGTAAAATAAACTCCTAAAATATTTCATAAATACTCTTAGGTTTGTAGTCCAACAAGTAACAGGGGTAATTTAGCAGTAGGAAGGTTCAGTGTCATTTTTTCGTTTTTTCTTGAAATCTAATGAAATTTTTGAGTTAGGAAACTTCCAAGATTTCCCTATATTCTGAACTAGGTAGTTTCCGGGTAATTTAAAGAATAATTATCAAGAAAACAAAGTCCTAATTATACCTTGATTTAAAAACACTCAGCTCTTACGATATCGATAGTTTTTAAGAAAGTCAAGAAACAAAAAATTACTTAAGGAATTCATCTTGTAACAAAGTAACATTTGAGGCATGAGTATTGTAATATCATATCTTCCATTCATAGGTCTATCTGATTTGGTCTGCTCTTCATAGCTACATTCAGTCTTTTATCTACAGACAAAGAGGAGCTACAACTGTTTTATCCAGTTTTATTAAGTTCAGGTAAAGTAGAAATGATTTAAATGAGGGCTTGTTCCCAGTTATGAGAATATACAAATAACTGCCAAAAGGCTTGTAAATGAAAAATGAATAAAATGTAAAATTATAAAATAATTTTGCAGAATAGATATTTGATCAGATCTCTGGCCGATTTACTATCCTACCTACAGAGAATAGTGGAAGATTCATTTGAAAATAAAGTAAATAAACAATTAAATAAAAAAAATAGGTACCTTAATAGAATGGATCACAAGACAAGGTACAAATTAAACCATTCTGATAAATGTTTCCTCGACAAAATTTCATGTAAAACATGATTTTTGCAACGAAAATTACTGAGATTAAGATATTATCGTTTTTACTTTACTTGGTTATGAAAAATTTGACTTTTCCGCTCCCAAGAAAAAAAAAGTCTAGTGAATCTAATCGCGCACTACAAAGGTTTTGGTAGGCTTGTTAATCGAACTGTCTTCCTTTACCGTCCTGTATTGTTAAAACTATAAAGAGCAGGTAACAGCTGAGCCACAGCGCTGAGATTGAGGTTGCCATATTTCCTACTCTGCAGAGACTGTGCAGGTAACGTTTAGTATTAGTGGATCATGGTTTTTTTCATGAACAGAAAGTTTGAATTTTTGCAATGAACATGTTGACATCTTGGTTAAACGATACTTGTAATAATTTTCATGGCACAAGTCCTGTTCTACGTGAAATTTTGATGAGAAAACATGAAGCAGAATGAATCTGCATCTAGTCTAGTGGTCCAATGAAAAAAGATTTTGCAATACGGTGACAAAAATTCAAAGTTTTTATCATAACCTTGCTGAAAAAGATTAATGTATTGTACTGATGGGGAAATCTGAACGAAGAAAAAGACAAGGTGAAATTGAACTATTGTACAAAGTAAGGTCTCAAGGAGGTTATAGGACTTTTGGTCCAATTTTTTTTGTCCATAAATTTTTTCGTCCAATTTATTTTGTCCACGACTTTTTGTCCTTGAAATCTGGTCCAAGTTAAATTCGTCCTGGTAAATAGTTAGTCCTACGCATTTGTTCGTCCAGTGGTATTAGGTCACATTTCTGTGGTCCAGTAAGGTAAAAAAGTTATGTCCAAAACTCACGTCCAATGAGGCCGTTTCAGCTATTTCCTTTCAGCTTTCAGCTACTTTCAGTCATCGTCTGAGTCTTCTTCGTCCGAGTCCGGTGGATCTGCGCGTGGCGTGTGAATCAATTGGCGTTAAGATCAATTTATTTCGTAGCTATGGAAACCCTTAAATTTAATCCCAACATCGAAAGAAAAAACATCGAAGAGGTTATTTTAAAATTTTCGTTTAAAATTCAATGACGGTATATATTTTTGTTTTGAAATTTTATTAGTGTGGGTGACATTTGTTGATATACCATCCCCAAATCGAAAGAAGAAACATCAAAGAGGTGATTTTAAAATTTTCGTTCAAAATTCAATGACTGTATATATTTTTGTTTTGAAATTTTATTAGGATGTGTGACGTTTGTTGATATACTGAAATGGCTCCAACAGTGATACAGAGTAAACGCGACAAGCCCCTCCTTGTCAATGAAGGGTTTGTGTACCATCACCATTCGTACAATAAAGATAGGACGAGAAAGTACTGGAGGTGTGAGAGGAGGCAAACATGCAATGCGAGATGCGTCACTAATACGAACATGGAAGAACTAGTTGTTTATAAGTGCGATATCTCAACTCATTTGCATCTCCCGGATCATGCTGCAGTGGAGGCATGCCACGCGCAGATCCACCGGACTCGGACGAAGAAGACTCAGACGATGACTGAAAGTAGCTGAAAGCTGAAAGGAAATAGCTGAAACGGCCTCATTGGACGTGAGTTTTGGACATAACTTTTTTACCTTACTGGACCACAGAAATGTGACCTAATACCACTGGACGAACAAATGCGTAGGACTAACTATTTACCAGGACGAATTTAACTTGGACCAGATTTCAAGGACAAAAAGTCGTGGACAAAATAAATTGGACGAAAAAATTTATGGACAAAAAAAATTGGACCAAAAGTCCTGTAACCCTCAAGGATTGCTTCCAACATTTTGTTAATAGTCATTAAAGAGAGCTTGGAAGTATCTATAGTCTCATCTCACTTTTTACCAACTTCAATTTCTTGAGATATCAAAAGTATCTGATCCTAAGCAAAGTTTGGTTTCCTTTAAATCTCCTTTTTGTACATCCAAGATATGTTCCATGAGTGAGATTCAGTGAAAACCTTGCTTTAACCATTTTAAGGTGAAGGTTTCAAAAAAAGCGCTGTTGGCAGGCTATCAGTGCACCTTGTTTTCAAAATACCGATAAACTTCGATAAAGCTGCCATTATCAGAAATGACTACTCTGTGGAACATGACAAGCTCCTAGTCAAAACATTTTTTATCTCGTTCATCTATCTGTTGGTTTACGAAGTAGAACTGATATATATTCTAAGAACTCATTCTATCTGCTTCAAAAACTATGATAGCGATCAGTAACAGTTTCCCTATGGTTACTTCTTCTAAAAGGAGACTTTTCTGTGCATTACCAAAAAATGGCGAGACGCAGGCGCCCCTCCTTTAAGGCACAAATTGATTCGAAAAAATTTGAATCTCTCTGCAAAATACAGCCTTTGATTTGTCTTTCCTTTGAATTCATTGTTGGACTTAGACTTCAATGACATCCCAACGAACCAGTTCACTAGTACAGATGTCCATCGTTACATAAGCGCCTTGTTCTGCCGTCTCTGCACTCAAGCACATACCAGCTGCTACATTGTAGATGGGTGAACCCTTCTGTAAAATGAAAAGAAGAGAACAGATATTCAGAGATGAGGACTTCTAATTTTTTTCCGAGCAATTTTTTCCCCTCTTTATAAAGGGACTGAATTTTAGTGAATTACTAAAATTTCATCAAAAAATAATGTTGCAATGGACATGAAAATAAGGTAAGAGTCAAAGTACAGCAAGATTTGTTCCACCATCAAAAATTCAAACAAAATGTGTTGAAAATTTCCAAAATAAACTTTTAAATATGGACAATATTAGCATTAATTGTTTACAATAAATCTTTTTCCATTCAAACTTCTTCCTACAGGCGCCAAAATCGATAAAGTTAAAAACAAAACTAACGTTTTGATTTTGATTCGAACATAACATTACCTAAAACAAAATTATCGCTTTATAATTACCTAGTGCTGGGTTCCACAATAATTTCCTTCTTTATTTGATGAACAGTATACATGTAAACTGAGGTGAAAAAAAATTCAGCCTCCAACACTCTTGAGAAAATGATTTAATTATGAGAAGTACCGAAATTAGTTGGGAGTCTGATTTGATTCAAGAGGACTTCGGTATTTAGAAAACAAGAGGTTTGAATTTTCGAAAGCGAAAACACTAATTTCTCATTCGTCATTAAAGGTGATTAATTTTCAATTTTTAACACCACCAAATTCACTTCGAAACTTTTTATTTTGATAAGAGCATATATGCTGCCATACTTGGTTTCAATTCTTGTCCAATGGTACATTCAGGTTGTTTGGTTCTGAGAATTTAACTCTGTTACAACTTGACATCACTAAATTGACTGACCCTTGATTGAATTTTTTTTTATGATTGAGTAAATGTATTCTAGGCATTTAATTTAAAGTCAGCAAGAAACTAAAATTCGTGACTTCAAAATTATTCGTCATGAAAAATATTTTCACATATCACAATGTTCTTACTTTCAAATGATATTTCCACGACTGGAGACCACCCATTTCATGGCATTTGGAAATTTTAGGTCTGGGCTTCCCTGCATCCAGACACAATAGCTGCGCAACGATGAGTTCTGATTTGTCCGTCTCATACCACATCTAGAGCATACCATCAAATCAACCATAAATTAACAGTGTTTATGAGTATATAACAACAGATTACAGTATTATTTCATTTCATTTGGCTTCAAAATTTTGCTACCACCGTTGAAAGACTTCATTCTAGAATAGAGGGTGGTATTCATTAATGATGCACTCTTCCGTTCTTTAGGATTTGAGTTGTATGACCTCTCCTGAAATCGATGGTTTACAGTTTACATAAACGCAGCTTGTGTTAGGTCAACCAATTTTTGCGCTCTTTTGAACTAATCCAGGATTTGGTTAAAAATTAAATACTCAATTCTGATTGGTCCAACTTCCAATAGTGATACAATAGTCATCCATCTAAAAAATGAACCAAATCCAGTTTTGGAAATTTGCCTTAAGAAGAGCAAATGCATGAGCTTAGTTGGGACTTTCATTAAATGTTCTATATTATATAATTATATTTTGATAAAAAATTCCTAGAAAGCCACCCGTTGGTATTCTCTATAAATTCTAAATTAGGAGTGGAAATTATAAAATACTGCAATCTAGAGGTCCCCTTCCTACACCTAAAACTTCAAATTCTAGAGCATTGAGGAGGAGGAAACCACCTTACCTGGTTTTTTGTTCGCAGACAAGACTTAAGAACTAAAAGAGAGCCTTTCTTCAAATCTTTTTCAGGTGCAACACAAAGGGCAGTATTGGACAATCGGATCTAAAAAATAGAAAGTAAACACCAGCATTATTCAAAAGATTCATGGGCTAATAAACATTCTTGACACAAAAGAAATAAAAACATTAATTTCTGCTCCCCTTCTCCACAACACTTGGTGGTGCTTGAGAAAGTTTGCACTGATTTCTTGAAATGGACACATGTATCGTTCATTAGGAAATAAGTTGACTGCCTTAAGGCGAAAATTTCTTTGAAACAATGAACAGGGCTAGCGCTATACATATATCAAGGATTTCTTTCTTTTTTTAATCAATGTTACTTTTGGAATAATTTTAATGCTTTAACATTTTCTTGGTTACAATCATGAAAATATTTAATATTTCTCGGTATTTCTCTTTTTCTTTACTGCTGGCAAATCTTAATAAATAAAACTGTAAAGGTCGAAACCTTGTGATCCTTACTTCTGAAGAACGTCGGACCAATGTCCGTGATTTTTGTTGCAAAAAAAAACTGTTAATGTCCTGATTGTATACCAAAAATCCGAAACTTTTAATATGCACTCTTGAAAGTTTTCATGGAGCTCGCAAAGCGAGTGATCGGAGGTCAAGGGGCGGACCCCCTGGCTAGGAGTGGAGGCGAGCAAAGCGAGCTGAAGCAGCTAGTCAATAATAAAAGTAACACTAATATTCTTCCATTATGCAATATTTTTCCTTCACCAAAAGAAATACTTTACATATAAGAGATAATACATAGGATATAATACGAATTCGGTAATTTACCTGAAACTGATTGACAAAATTCCTCTCGCGTTGGTTCCATGGCTGATACTTTGGTTGTTCCATCGCCTCCCATTTTTTCTTCAACCTTTCTTTATCATCTGTCGGAAGAGCTAACTCTGGATAAATGTTCTTTAAATACCTGGTGAGAGAAAAATAGTATTTATATGAAAAGATCACTGAAATAAACCCCAAAATCTTGAATAGGGGTTTTTATGTTTATTTTGATGCTGATATAAAGCCTCTTTATACAAGCTATCTGACCATTTATAAGGACTGAAATACACAGTATCTTTAATGACAGGTGTAATATTTTTTGAATTCACCCTGGGTCTTAAAGTATAATTGCTGAAGTTGCATTTGGAATTTTTTAGACCAATCTAGAATCCTCGATCAGCTTGTTATGATGTTACTAAAACGTTTACAAATAAAAAGAGCTGGTTGAAATTTTAAAACTTTTAGCTTTAATTTGGATAATCAAAATATCAACTGTGCATATACGGAATACACGGATTCCTAAATACACTTGATGAAATCCACCCAATCTTTGAAATCGTTGTTGATGTATTTCGCAAGTTTTATCTAAGGTGTTAAGCAAAAAGCAATAATTTATATACTAGCTGCTAAGTTGCAATTTATTCACTTGTAAGTGAATACAGGTGAATAGTAACTTGAGAAGATATAGCATTTTCAAAGACACTATAGGGTCGTTTCAAATAAGCTTTCATATTCCACGTTACTTCCAATTTTTTGCATCGAGTTGATTGATTTTTTTTCCCTTCTTCTTGTTTCCTATTCAAAATTTTACCCTCTATCTGATTCGGACCTCATTCTTCCCAAAAATCTTCCATTTTTAATATTTTTTGGGCCCCAAATGTCCAAAATGTCATTACCGTAACCTGTTACTTTTCTGATTTGGTATTTTTAGCCTATCATAAAACCGAGACAAGTTTGACTGATTTGACTTTCAGCTGGATTATTAGTTTCAGTATATCCTAGAGAATATTTGATCACAAGAAGAGGTTTTAAATCCAACTATTTCGGCATTTTTTGAATGATTTATGCTTGTTACTGAGTTTCGTGTCATTACCGTAACCGCCGAATTTAAGAGTTTTCTTAGCCGCTAAAGGGCAGCAGCAACAGTGTTTATTATTGAGTCAACAAGTGTTCGGAAGTTGAGTGCATGGAGAGTTATTATCACATTTTGTTTCAAATTTATGAGTAATTTTGTGTTATTTACATTGAATTTTGTGTTTAAGGGTAACTTACTACTGTCATTACCGTAACTATGGAAAAATGTGGCAAGAATTCATTTTTATTTTAAAATGTCAGCATGTTCTATTGTAACGTATCGTCCTAACCTCAAATATGCAGTTTCATTAACATTGATGAGTTTTCGTGTGTTTTATCGCCGAAAAAACAACAAATTTCGTCATTACCGTAACCTGCGCCAATAAGGCGACCATATGCCACAAGGCCACAAGGCCAATTTTTCGACACCACTGCTTAAAGCTGATTCCTGAGGTCTTGAATGCCACAAAAAATATCACACCGAAGGTTTTCAACAAATTTTAATTTTTAGTATTTCGGAAAAATAGTGGTCTCAAATATGAACGCTTATTTGAAACGACCCTATAGTTGAACTCCCCAAAATAAACTATTTTATGTAGTATTGCCAAATAAAAATCTTCGGAATTCAATCGCTGTTACACAACCTCAGCTGTAAAGGGCTTCACTTTTTCTCTCACTCTTTGCAATATCAGGAGGTAAAAACGTTTGATGTGTAAGATAAGTTTAATGGACTGTTTTAAATGATTAAGTTAGAACAAACCAGTAAGAACGTACCAATCAAAGCTTTTGCATCCCAATGTATTTCTGAGTGCAATTCGTTCCGACACATCACCATACGGATAATCCCCTCGTTTGGCTTGCATTGTGTGATTGAAGTAGTGCTCTTTGTATTCATCCAGCCAGACCATGGCCACACGCAAAGAATTTTTAAGCATCGAGTCCTGGCCTGATGGGTCTGCATAAGGTCGACGCTTACGGAAAACGTGGCCCACGCGTGAGCATGGGATTATTTCCAGCCGTCCTCCGCACATCCATACACGGAAAGAGAGCTCCAAGTTTTCACCGCCCCAGATATCCATTCCTTTGTCGTACGTGCCTAGCGCATAAAAGTACGCACGATCCATTGCAAAAAGGCCCCCTGCCATTGTTGGTGAGCTGAAAAAACAGGTGTAAGTCTGAAAATCTTCAGGGAAGCAATGATTGTTGCAGTATTGATACTATCGTTAATTTTTTATTTAGAGTATTAACTCCAGATGACAAAGAGATATTTAAAACTTAAAATTTTTAGAATTTGAAACTGCTTCTGAGGGTAACCAATTCTAAATCTGA
Organism: Bemisia tabaci; assembly: GCF_918797505.1. Taxonomy (NCBI): domain Eukaryota; kingdom Metazoa; phylum Arthropoda; class Insecta; order Hemiptera; family Aleyrodidae; genus Bemisia; species Bemisia tabaci. The sequence goes on along the minus strand of NC_092796.1, from coordinate 3,648,594 downwards.
ATTAAAGTGATTCTCAGAACTTTGAGGTGTGTAACTCAGTGTATGCGGTTTGAATGTGGAGTTGATGTTATGAATTATCTACACTCTCGTCCAATTTTTGAGTAAGTTCCCTACAAAATGAATTCACAAACAAAATTGAGTCTTCAGTCAGTGCCTCATATAGTCAAATCGACTAATACGACTTTCATGAAAAAGCTTCACTCACAGCTTCTATAGAAAACATTAATATAGTCATGATCCATAGACAGAAAAAATTTTCACATTGGTTTAAGATATGAGTTGCTACCTGGTTAGCAACTGTAGGTACCAAATAACTGACATTTTATAAATTTGGTCGGTACCATTTCCTTTCGAAAACCAAGAAGTTACGTAAAGATTCAAGTATTACTATTCACAATATTTACGATCAAAATTAAACAATCATAACTTTATTGAGGATTGAAAAACTTATGTCCGGGCCCAATTTGCATATTTATCAAAGATTCAATGCTGAAACTTTTGTAAAGCAAAAATTTGATTTGCTATCAAGGCTATGTGGAGAGATGATCACAAAAGAAGATGCTGATTGCAACTGATAAAATTGCTTGTTCTGTGCCATAAACAAGAGAGTCCCAAGTCAATTACAACGTTCTAGTTATTAAGGTCTCCTTTTTTTTTTTTTTTTTTTTTTTTGTTTTTTTGTAGGAAACATGCATTTATCCTTCTACCGCTCATTACTTGTTAATCTAATATCATTAAAAACTTATTCCAGATAAAATTATTACTGTCCAATAATCTTTCGTTTCCTTATTGAAACACATGGACGTATTTATGCGAAAAGGAGATATGTGGAAGTGGAAAGATGGGGTGTGCTCGTTAGTGGTCGGGCCATAAGAATGAATGGGGAATATAAAGCGCCAGTGACGTCAGCGGCGACGATGGAGACTCCGAGCCGCGGATCCGCGTCTTTAACTCATGAGCCCTGTCCACAAGGCTCTCTTGCCATGCCCGCGGCTCATGAGTTAGCATATTTTGCCGCTTAGCTCCTTTTGATTTAATGTCAAATCCCGCTTCTCAATTTTCTCAAAAGGAGCTATATCCACTTTTACATTGTTTCTTATGACCCAACTAACGAGCACACCCCCTCTTTCCACTTGCACATATCTCCTTTTAGCATAAATCCGTCCACATAATATAAGAGGAGAAACTGAATTAGTGTATATTAACGTAGATCTAGAACAATCTTCCTTAAAGGGCAATATTGTTTTTGCTTATTGCATAATATTCTCACTTGATGGGTTTAATGAAGTCCTCGTCCGTTTTTAAAAGGTTTTTAGGGAGGGATTCCCACTTGAAGTGGAGACCCCAGTTAAAGCCACCTCGCACGATGACAGATGGCGTGTAATGGAAAGTGTCCGCATTGATGACATCAATAATAGGGGTGACAACAGTATGCGAGTCAGCAGCTATTGCTGCCAAAAGTGGCTCTATCCAGCCTACATTGACTTCAATATGGCTGTCCAGAAAGATCAGAACCTGCAACAAAGAGGGATACTATACAGTGCAAAATATATTTTCAAGAGGAATTAGAGGTCAAAATCTACCACAGACGACTATACTTTTTGGATGACACGGAACTCACTGGAAATATGTATGTATGTATAAAGTCGCTTTTATAGCGCTCTTTGGCGCTCTGCGACCCCTAGCCGCCAAAGTCCCCTATCCTCCCAAAGCCCTTCAGGGAGTTGACAAACCCTCATTTCTTCTAAAATCCCCTGTCGCCACCCTTTCACTGGGCGTCCCCTTCGTCTCCTTCCAGGAGGAACCCAATCAAGCAACTTCTTTGGCAGCCTTTCGTCCGTCATTCTATTGACATGACCATACCAGACAAGCTGTCTGGTCATGACGTCGAATATGATGTCATTTTCGACTCCCATGATCTGACGCACTCTTTCATTGCGGACCCGATCTCTCCTAGAAATTCCAGCAGACCTCCTCCAGACTGGAAATATGAGAAATGAATTAATCAGCACATTATAGGGTATATGATTATGAGAAAACTGAAACTAGGAGAGATAGAAAAGTACATAAACAAAGCAGAAGCTAGGTTTCTATGTTGCAAACCTGGAAAGAGAAATGGATTTGAAATTTTAGCCTATGCAATGATACTTAGTTCCATATCGACAATGAAACTACCAGACTATGTAAATCGTTTACATTATTTTGAAATCTCCGCTCCCATTTTTTTTTAAGAAGAGAAGAAATCAATATTATTCCTTGAAGTTCGCACAGAGAAGAGATATCAGAAAAGTTTTTCAGCATTGACGTTGAATCTTTTCCCATTTTAAAAATAAAGCACGGCAGCATGACAGGAAGTTAGCAACATCGCAAATCTAGATACATAGTTTGATAGTTTCCCTGTCAATATGTAATTCGGAGTTCCTTTCAATTACGCCAGGAAAAAGAACCTGGGAATTATTCATTCTGCAACTGAAGTACTTAAAGAATAGATAATTTGAAAGGTCCATAATTTGCAAAGTTTTCACGATCTTTTGTACACGTATAATTGGAGAATATTATGATTGTGCTTTTGAAATGTTCCACTGAAGCTAGCCTGAAACAGAGACAAGAGATCCTCCACTGGTACTCTATCTTGAAGCTATTACTTACGGGACTATAACATTCAACTGCTGACCTACTTACTAGGTGGATGGTCAACAACATGTTAAGAATTTCGTTTTGCAAACAAACCAAAGTTTGGGAAACTTCTTTAACTCATTACATCATCTGAGGCTCATCATTTACCCAGCGAGTAAGATGACTGTTGCTCCCTCATAATTGTCCAAAAAAAGTGTTGAATCCCCGAAAGTAACAGCTTCCACCTGTGGCCAAGGGGCCAGTGGAGAGTCTCTTGTCTCTGGCCTGGAATTAACAAAGTGGACTTAGATGAAATAGGCGTTACACACCTGGCCAGATGTCTTCCCAGCACCGAGCACTCTTGCTCGAATCAGTCCCTCCCTTTGTTTAGCTCGTACCAACTTCACCTTTTCCATTCCCTTAGAAGCAACAAATTGATTGACCTCTTCCTCCAGTCCAGGAAGGTCACTAAAATCGTCAACGAGAATGATTTCATGCAAAAAGCGTTCAGGGGTACGTTCCAGGATGCTGTGGACAGATCGTTTCAAAGTGTCGGCATGCTCGTTGTAGAAGCAGATGACAATGCTTGCTGTGGGGAGGTCTGAAGGGTAAGTTTGCGTGCGGCAGAGGGGATGGCGAGTATCATTGATGGATCGATGGTAGCCCAGCCTTGAAGAGATGAGAGCGTTGAAGCCATGGAGCTTGTAGCCTTCTTCTTTGAGGCGCAGGTCTGCCACGGACTTCACTAAGCCAAGTTCATCAAGTCCTATAGAGGATAGAAAAATTAGAATTATTTCTTTCCTATGATGAAAAAAGATTTGGAGAGACATAAAGAAGAGAGAATTGGTACTAAGAGAAATGGACGATAGATACCATCGAAATGAAAGCAGGGCTATATGTTCCATGAAAAATTGATGGAAAATCCATTAGCAAAGTTTATTTCCAAAATAGATTTATGAGTGAAAGACTTTCATTTGTTTTTGCCATTGAGATCAGTTGATTCAAGGCAGCAAATCAGCTCCAAGAAGATACGCAGATTTTTGTAGAGGAAACTGCTAAGAGTCTGAACACTTCTTAAAGACATATCACACTCTTTTAAATAATCTTACGCACAAAACTAAGCTAAATATTTCTCATATAACCTTCATCTTTCAGGAGTTCATTGGAAAATATGAATTCACAAGTGTGCCTTTTCTTTCTGCCCATTTTTTTTATGGAACTTATTGGGAGTTCTATTCTTCCCTCATGTCACCCTTGAAAAATTGTTTAGTAAATACTAATGTTCATATCTTAACGAATTTTTAAGTCTACATACTTTTGACTGCAAACAAATTTAGAATTCTGTCTCTAACGGCTTAAAAGTTAGTGAAAAAACAATCAATTTCAGAATCACCTTGTACCAGAATTGAACAGCAAAAAATTTGGGACATTTTTAATGGTCTTTTAATTACAACTCTGCCTCTAGATGTATATAATAGTTAAAAGTAAAACGAGCCTTTCAAATCAGAAGATTTCGCATGAAATGGGCCTGTTGCAAACTTTTGCTAGAGCAAAACTAAGAGTTGTTTCTTATAGATAATGCCTCAAAAATCACGATGAGCGCATCGGCAAACTCTGAAATGCACTCATAACTTCACAAACTGCGTAAGAAATTTGCGGTTTTTTGAGCTTCCCGCTTCAAAAACGATACTACGGCACAGGTGAACATTTTGTAAGAGGAGTCGTTCCATCGTCGGCAATAATCATCATAGCCGACGCCAATCCGCCAAAACACGTTTGATGGGACGATATAACACCTGAACTGGATTAGACCAGATAACAATCGGTGTGTTAACGTCCATATTTTCCACGCCCGAATTGATTGACCTTGAACTCTCCTTGAATTACGCGTGGAACTGCGTGCAAGCGTCGGCCATGATGAATATCGCCGACGATGGAACGACTCCTCTAACAAAATGTTCACCTATGCCGTAGTATCGTTTTTGAAGCGGGAAGCTTAAAAAAACGCAAATTTCTTACGCTGATTGTGAAGTTATGAGTGCATTTCAGAGTTTGCCGATGCGCTCATCGTGATTTTTGAGGCATTATCTACAAGAAACAACTCTTATTTTTGCTCTAGCAAAAGTTTGCAACAGGCCCATTCATTTTGGTTGGTTTTAAACATAGCAAATTTAAAGGGTAAGTAACAACTTCAGGACCATTTCTATGTAACTATGTAAAGAATACCTTTATGACCTTTAAGAGGGGGATTAAATCCTCTTAATTCAACAATTTTAATTCCATTTTACCTTCTTAAATGCGGAAGGATCATTCTATACTCCATAATTCTGTCGACAAAAGCGAGGACGCTATGGTTTCAATCTGAATAATTCAATTTTTCCATTCCAAAATTATTTTTGGTCAAAAAATATTATAAATTTGTCCATTATAATTTTAAAATAATGAGAGCATGATTCAATTGGAAACTGATGCTGAGAAAATGAATTTTGAAAGTGACCATGTTTTATTTAATTTTTTTTTATGACAGAGCAATTTGTTATAGAAAAATACAGTTTCCATGATTTCTTTACTTTCCTTTCTACTACTGCCTTTCCCTGACTTTTTTCTTAGTTTTTTGCCTTTCCTATACTCCAAAATGTTTAAATTCTCTGACTTTCTTTTGTCTCTAAAAAAAACTTCCACTTAGGCTTTATTTCTATTTAATTATGTTGACTTTTGCTAAATACTGCACACCGAATTCCCTAACTTCCGATGATATTTCAGGTTTTCCAGACCATCAGGTACCCTGGAAATAAAAAATTCTGGGACAAATTTAAATAATCCTTGTTTTAGGTGGCATCACTAAAGGATACCTACTTGATTAATTTAGCATAAGAATAAATATTAGTTACCAAATGGCAGTGGTGATTCTGGAGTGGGGTACTGAACCTTCAGTTTCTTCTTCAGATTATCACTGTTCTTGTAGCCATTTTCATACTGGAAATACTTCTTCTTATTTTTAGCAATGGTTTTATCATTCTCATACGGCAGGATCTCGTTATCCAGTGGATTATGGTGTTTGAGAGGTTTGAGAAGTTTGAGAGGGGTAGGAGCTGACTCCGATATGGTCTGTAATGATTGTTCAGCCGTAAGATTCCAATAGAGATAGATGCTCGTCATCCATGTGAGTGATGCTATTAGCATACCCCACCAGAATGATCGGTAGCGCCGCAAGTAAAGCAGCATCTGAAAACAAATAAAAGGATATCATTTGAAAAAAAACTCTTCCCTTCAGTGCTTACAGACAAGAAATAGGTGGGTGATAAACTAATGAGTTAAAAGCGATTAATTTAAAGAATAGGTTATTAAAAACCCAGTTTTTATGATAGCTTCATGACAGAATAAAACTAGATGTCAACTAGTTTAATAGTAGATTTAATATAAAAGATAAGAATTTAAGGCTTTTAAGAAGCTTGCTGGACAAGTGATGCTTGTCATGATACAGCAAATTTCAGCTCTGGTATTAAGGCAATTTAATTGGATAACTTTATAGGCTTGTCCACACAACTTTTTATACAGGGAGCGACTTTAATTCTTCATGAGATAGGAAAAAATTAAAATATGGAACAGTTTTGTAATGTCTCATTGTGCTACCTTCAATTAAAATCTATTCAATGATGGTACAAGAAATAAAATGGGTCTATGGCACCCTAATCTTCATTCATTTTCTGGAAGTACAAGGTGAACTGAGCTTCTACAAATTTTCCGATCTTTTTTCATCCTTTTGTCTCAACAGTGGAAAACCCCCACTTTAAAAATGCCAAAAATGGGATCTGTTTAAAAAAAAACTTTTGGCGGGCGCTGATGACATAGCCAAACAGGGGAAAACAGCGTTTGCTGATTGGCTGAACTCGGTCTTCAGGCATTGCTATGTTACGAGAATTCGAATTTCAGCTTTTGCTTGGCCAGGTTTTGATAAGCTGATTCTCCCTGTGGAAATGATGTCAGGACTATTTAATAAAATTTCTGGGTTTTTCACAAATTTTACATAAATAGTTATTAATTTTTCAGATAAAACTATACCTACTACGACCCTGCAAACATTTTTTGCCACTGCCCCACTGTGTTATCTGCTCTGCAAGCCAATTATCAAAGGTTTAATGCGGCCCAATAAAACACCGAAATGTGATGCATTGCATTGGTAAGATAGGACTATGTCTTGTCTTATCATGCCAACATAGCTTCATTCAGTGGGCCGCTGCTTAGATTGTGGATGGCTCAAGTCAGTAGTCAGTAATCAAGTAGTGGCATAAGCGTATGGATTATCAAGTATACTAATTTTAGATTAACATATCGACAGTGTGAGTCGGCAATCACATAACTTGGTTTGCGACGTCGCAGACTTCCTGTCATACTTTATTTTTTGAATGGAAAACTACTCAACGGCAATTCTTAAAAGCTGCCGTATTTTTCTTCAATATGTGAGGAAAATTCTGCATAAACTTCAAGAGGTGATGTCAATTTGTTTCTCTTTGGAAAAATAGCGTAGAGGCAGAGATTTTCAGACGCCGCAAACGAATTGTGTGATTGCCCACTTACACTGTCAATATATACATTTTGCTAGGAAAAAACAACTTAATCGGCCTGAAACTTCAACAGAGAAACAACTTAAAACTGGACTAAGGCCGCAAATAATAAAAAAAACACATAAAGTAAAATAAGAAACCAGGGACGTTTTGCAGGGATCACACCCGCAAAGGCCGGTTGAAAAAGCGGGTGTGATCCCTGCAAAACGTCCCGGGTTTCTTATTTTATTTTATGTGTTTCTTTTTCTTATTTGCAGCCTTAGTCCTGTTTTAAGTTGTTTCTCTGTATTAATTTTGCTGATAGCTGCAGTCAATAAGGTTCCAATGATTTCCTGCCTAAACCATTCGGATACTCCAATTAGAACTGGAACAGACTTTACTGATGCAGTTGTAAGAAGGGGGTGAAGGGATTGTTATAAGGACCATCTGGTATATCATTATATGATGATACATATATCGACGGTGTAAGTCGGCAATCACATAACTCGGTTTGCGACGTCGCAGACTTCCTGTCATACTCTATTTTTTAAACGGGAAACTATTCAACGGCAACTCTTCAATACTGCCATGATTTTTCCTTGCAGTGCGAAGAAAATTCTGCAAAAACTTCAAGGAATGATGTCAATTTGTTCTCCTTTAAAAAATAACATAGAGGCAGAGATTTACAGACACCGCAAACAAGTTGTGTGATTGCCGACTTACACCGTCGATGTGGTGAATGATGCATGAAATGTTTATCAGGTCTGTCATATGCCCTGGACACATGTTCAAAGTGATGCTAAAAAGTAATGGATATTTAGCTGAGTATTGCTGTCAATTACCTCCAGAAGCACGCGGGTAGCTCTCTTTAGCAGCATCAATACACAACACTCGATTAGACAGCCGTCACTTTGGAGCCTCAATTTGAACATGAGTCTGAGGCAGTACACCTGTCCCCTGTCACCATGAGCCGATCGGTTTGACGTCCATGGCAAATTCTTGCAATCAAGAAGCCTTCTCTTGCAGTTGCTCAGTAAGACTGAGGAGCGTTAGCAATCGGTCCACGGAGAAGTTACAGGATTTAATAGTAAGTCCTATTAATTCAAGAAATCAATAAATGCTCACCGCAGGAAAATTTTGGTTGAATGCACCACCAGGAGAGACTACGGCACAGCTTACAACTAAGTCATTACAAATACTAAAGAAAGCCCGAAGGCTGATGGACAAATTAAAACTATTGAGGCTGAAATGCTGAAAACCCGACTTGTGAATGAATGTAAACAATAACGTAACCTCAAATAAATGTCAGTTCACTCCAAGCTGCCAATCTCGTGGTGAAAAATTAGATGACACTAAAATCAATTTTTCGAATGACGAAGTTTCAGATATGATCGAAATAAAAAAAGAAATTACATTACGAGAGAAATAACGATAATTTGTGCTTGAAGTATATTTCAAGTGCGATGCTAAATAGACTACATAGGATAAGTATAAGTTTTCAATTGCAGGGAAAATTTTCGTATTTAACAGACTGGCTTACTGACTCGGAAAAGTCGATAAGATTGGTCACTGCCAAAGGCGGTAAAATACACAATATTCAAATGAGCGCTCTTTTACCGCACCATAGTGTGAGAAGGCGGGAGGGGATAAGTGCCGGTCATATCCATCCGGGAACGGCAGAAATAAAAAACTGATTTGCGATGGCTGAAAACTAAAAAAGCTACCCTTTATATTCCCAACCGAGACCTCTCAAGACCTGGGTCAGTTCCAATGGGAATTTTTACGTTTTACTATGATTTACGTCGGTGAAATTGATAGGTAGTGCGAAATAAGTGAGTACCGGAAAAATAAACCAATATTTAGGATAATAAATATGATTCATAGTTATCAAGCGTCTATGATACCTACGGTGTGATCCAAGGACACGCATCACCCCGATTAATTTTCAGTAAAGCAAGTTGTCAAGTTGTCGAGTATGGGGCAGCCCACGGCACGGCAATGTCTTTAAAAAAACTAAACAACAATATATCTTATTAAAATGTTTTACGATTTTTCCTCATTCATTTCGAATATACTGATTCACTCACTGGAGAAAAAATACATTGGATCTAGAGTCCGCAGACTCTTAAAAACATCGACAAGAAAAAATACTCTTGATTCAATCGGATTTTTGCTTAAATTAAGAACCATGCCTCTTAATTTGAGCGGATTTCCTTTTGATTTAAGCAAAACTCTGATTGAATCAAGAGTTTTTTTTCTTGTCAATGTTTTCAAGAGTCTGGACTCTAGATCCAATGTGTTTTTTTTTCCAGTGCTGAAAAGTTTATCGGGGTTTCGGGAGGAACATTTTTTTGCGTATCATATAGAGCAAACAAAATTGTTTCCGACCTTGAAGGAAATCTGTTCCGATGAATGTACATAATCAGTATAGTATTTTTTTTTACTTTTATTTTTATTTAAAAAAAAACTTTTCAAAGGTGATTCTTAAGTAAAATGCACTTTCTCCATTTTTGTACCAATGCATTTTCTCTGATACGACGTGTTTTCCTCGAAAAAAAAAATCAATTTTTGATAATAGGAACGGATGATCATTGGTAAAAATTGAAAATTCGAGATTTTTGTAAAAACAAAAACGAAAAACAAAAAAAAAACGTTAGAGTAGGCTCTAGAATTGGTCCGATCGGTTTCAAACTGTACAGGATTTTTTTGTTTGTAATGACGCCGCGCGCCGTATGTAATGGAAACCAACCAACCATGTATGGAGCTGAACGTCACCAACTTTACTTATTTAGTGTACAATTTAGTCGCACCATAATGGGCAGCACGAGGGGGACGTCCAAGGAAACTTTAACGCAAAGGCAAGAACATGGAGGTCTCTTGCAAACACATTTCTTTAGGCTAATTCTGGTTCATATGATTCATCGATGTGTGTATTGTTTACATGGACATGGGCAGTATTAGGGAGATTTCCAAGGAGACTTTAACGCAAAGGCAAGAACATGGAGGTCTCTTGCAAACACATTTCTTTAGGCTAATTCTGGTTCATGTGATTCATCGATGTGTGTATTGTTTACATGGACATGGACAGCATTAGGGAGATTTCCAGGGAGACTTTAACGCAGAGCTAGGAACACAGAAGTCTCTTTTTAACTATTATTTCCTCAGGCTGATTCTAAATCATAAGATTCATTGATGTATACATTGTTTAAACAGACAAAGGCGGTATGAGGGAGCCTTCCATGGAGACTTTCACTCATAGCTAGAAAAATAGAGGTCAACTTTTTCAAACGTTGTTTGCATACAAATGGACCGAGTTCATCAGAAAGGAACCAACCCACATATTCGAAAAAATTGAGTTAAGAACGTTTTTGAGTTTCGCTAGTCGTACATATTTCCATGCAAAAGGCTCAAAGTCGAGGAAAAAAAAATTAGTCTGTGTTAAGAGGGGTTAAAATTTATTTTCTATATACATTGAGCCTCATGGAGAAATAAAACTTCAAAGCTCTTTTTCTCAGGTTCAACTTAATGTGGGTTGGTTCCTTTCTGTTAAACTCGGTCCAAATAAGCTGCACCCTGATGTCGCCCCTTCAATAATTGGCACGCAACTTAATTAACATGAGCCTAGCTATGATGGTATATTATTCTACTAAATTGTCGGCGCACAGTGGAACGAGTCTTCAGAAAAAGTCGGACATGAAATTTTTCATCAAAGGTGTAAAATTTTACGTTTATCTCGTCACAATTTTAAATTTAAGGGGTTCTTTGTACAGGAGATTTTGCGAGAAAACCGATGAAACTTCTTTTAAAAACTCAGCAATCTATATTAATGAAGATATACGATTTTAAAGTTTTTAAATCACGTCCGACCTCTCCCACTGACTCGATCCACTGTGCGGCGCATTATTTACCTACCCGAGATTAAAACGTGTTCCTCATCAAATGACTGTAAAAATCATTTTATATGGGCCCTGGTAAAAATTGGCAGTAGAATCTGTGTTCCTAAATACCATAGACCTACAGCCAGCTGTAAGATTTCCAATAGCTTCTATAGCCGGCAACATAATTTCTTATAGCCTTTTATAGCCGAAGGCGATTAAGCAACAGCCTGGCGATAAAGTGTATGCTAAACGTTACTAATTACGGATGCTAGGACTTAGTGAGATTTTGGAATACTGCTCTCTTTTTGGGCCGCAGTATCTTGATTTAATTTACGAGGAAAGCTCCGTACATTTGAAGGATGCCTGCCATTCCCAATATGTTGGAGCGCCTTCAATTTTGTATGATACTGTGCAATACCTCTGGTGTGAAATAGTTGCTTCAAGCGCCGCGGTACGCTGCGGCGCGGCGCGGCGGGCGGGCAGCCAGCGCTGAACGCGCCTTGGCGCCTTCAAACCTAACAGGGATACTTCACGCATTGCGCAATGCGTGAAGTATCCCTGTTAGGTTTGTAGGCGCCAGTGTGCCGCCGCTCCGCTTTGTGTTAGGCTCTAATATTTAATCTCGCGGAGTCAGCGTTTTTCAACTCATAACTTTGAAATGTTCGCACACTCTGTGTGGATTATTCTCATTTTAATTGATGAAAAAAAATATGTAGTAAAGGAAAATATAATTTGCGTTTTGTAAATATTAAGGTGATTCCGTACAAACTTAAGGAATTACAAAGCACAAGAATTTCTACATAATTTCTTATAGCCTTTTATAGCCGATGGCGAAAAAGCAACAGCCAGGCGATAAAGTGAAAGCCCAGCGACAGGAATTGTAGCCCGGCTGTATAATTTTTTATCGCTTCGTGTAGCCCGGTCGTATAATTTTTTCCACTTTCTACAGCCAGCTATATGATTTTCTATTGCCCTCTTCTGTCGGCTGTAAGAACTCCTATGGTATTTTGAAACGCAGCTCCTGTCGCCAATTTTTACCACGTTAATACATGACTTCTTTTGTAAATGAACTGCAATAAGACGTTTTACAGGGATATAGAATTAAATTTCATCCAAAAGTTTTGTTTCTTGTTTAAATTGATCTTATTCTTGTCTTACAAACATTTTCTGTGACTTGTAGTAATAGTAGTATTTTCCTCTTGGGAAAAATGAACTATGTTAATATACTTATTTCTTTTCAATGTACAAAACAAACAATTTTTTGATACAATATTGCACATACACAATTTTATTCAATATATGTCGAGTAACATCATGAGAGACTCGCAAAAATTAGGCAACTATGGCATACGTGTAGCGAGGATCACCCATTAAACATGCTCCATTTTTGAATATTGCATGACCCTGAAACAAAGATAAATATACCTTGTCAGTGAACTACGTGGCTATTCGAGCAGAACAGTGGCGTGAATGATCGATTATCGGTATTTCCGCATTTGAATCCTTGGTAAAGAATCGATTATAAAGGTGTTCGTTACGAACACCCTCTTGATCGATCCTCTTTCCGCATAGGTATAAATGACAGATCAATCGATACATCGCAAAACACACCATGCCACCGGAGCAGAATTAATTGAAGTTGAAAAATATCCATGGTTAAAATATAGGAAACACGTAAATGCAAAGCTCCAAAATCTCAAATGATGCTTTATTCCCATAGGTATATAGGAAGAATCAGTGAACGTTGGTTTTGAAATTCTTATGGAGAATCAATATGAAGGACGGTTTTCGTAATTAAATAATATCATTAGCGTTGAAGTGGGGATTATTTGAAAATTCAGATTAATTTTCAAAATAAAAAGAAAGGAAAAGTCACCCCATTGCTTGTAAAAAAGTGGTGCAAATAAAGTGGTGCAGTGGCGTGGCGTGCTTTGCGATACATCGATTGATCTACCATTTAAACCTATGGAAAATGATCGATATGTAGGTCTTAGGGTGTCCGCAGCGGACCCTTAATAATCGATTCTTTACCATAGCCTCAAATGGGGAAATATCGGTAATCGATCATTCACGCCTCGCCACTGAAGTGGTAGTCTAAGTGGCTAACTGTATAAATGAGTTCCAACTGATCTGACACTTACTTTTATGCCCCATGCATCACCATAACTGTTTCGAAAGATCCAGTTCCCTATAATTAAGAAAAAAATAGTAATTAAAGTTCCAAGTCCTAAGAAAAAACGTTTTTAGCCGTAGGAAACTTTGAGGAACTTTTAATGATCGATGCTATAAAAATGTAGGCGTTTTCTGAGGAACTGCAACTACAATCCTCTTCATACGTAGGGTGGATCGATGTCAAAAACCTTTGTCGCCATACGAACTTGGGCAAACGAGTAAAGCTAGCGGGTTTTAGGTAACTTTTAAAGTGCAAGGTTGAAAATCAAAAATCATTAAGTTTCGAGCTAATTTGGTAAAAAAATTGTTGATTCATAGCGATTCTTGAGTGACAAGACCGAGTATTCCCCGGGAAATTTTCGACTCTTTTTAATATTATGAAAAAAACAAGCAGTGAACTCCAACACAATGTGTTGATAAGGCGCGTCATTAACTCGCACATATCAACCCCTTTAGTTTTCATCTACAGAGATTTCAAAATAGGCAAGCAGCACAACAAGAGAATTCACGATCCAACACTTCGAGGTCAACGACGCACCTTGACGAGACCGTGTATTGTGATTGTAGAAAGCTATTCGAACGAATTTAAGTTTTTTTATCTGCCTTAAGCAAAATCTTATCCTAGATTTTTGAAGGAAAGTGCTACGGAATAATTTAAGCGAAGAAAGGAAAAATTCTGTCGAACTCCTAGAAGATAAAGTCGATTTAAAGGTATTTTGGGGGTATTTTGGGGCTTTTGGAACATCGAATGTGTTCCTCGTACTTCTCCAACCCCTCAAACACACTTAGGATTTCAGGGGAATGTGATTTCTGGGAAATCGAATCCACTGTAGAAACTCTCGAACTTTACATTTTATACCTACATTTACAACAAATAGAAAAAAAGGCGAGACTCACCTTCTTTGGTAACACCGACAATGACACCACTGTGATCTACGTTACCGGTGCAAGATTTTGGATTGAACAGTCCACCCTTATAAAACTGAAATTTATAAATAAATTAGTAAACGCTTTACAAGACGTTTTTCATTTCCTCGTAAAATTTCCTCCTAGAAGCACCCCTTAAAGTTTAAAATGTAATGGAATAAAAATCAAAATTTGCAGTTTCAGTCAACAATTTCATGTCCGATCTCTCTAATTGATTCGATCCACTGTGTGTCAGTTGAAAATGGTACCATTTGGTACAAAACAGCAGCGAGTGCGGCTCCCCTCACAGGATAATGGAGACTTACTGCTGCTTCATGGAAATGACGACGATTTCTGCGCACTTAGTTGGCTGTCCAAGGCAAAAACGCTGTGCTTCAATTAGGATATTGCATTGTTCTTCTACCAATCATGTTCAATTGCAAAAAACCTAACAGTTATAGGACATTTCGTCAACATTTTTTAGTACCTAGTTTACGTCCACAAGTTTTTCGGCAGGGGAGTTTTGGTCCTTTTACAAATTGAGACCCAAAGTTAATTGGTCCGCATGCAAATACAAACAACAACTGCTCACCACGTTGTTGGATGAAAATGTATACTTTCTTGGAAGAATAAGGGTTTGTTTGTTTGTTTGTTTGGTCCAACGGAGAAAAATATATAATTGAGATTTTTGGTTAAAATGGGGAGGCGTCAATGCCATGAGGGAAAATTCACTAAAACTCTCTACACCTCTTTGGTGCAAAAGGACTTAATTATTTTCAAGAGAATCCCATCTTGTTAAACTTGAACAGGGTATACCTTTTGATTTGCCTGAGTTAAAGGCTCTTAGATTTTTCCTGTGTACGATAACTTCGCAACAGCGCTGGCGGTCCGTGGCGCCTCGAGCTTCTACCTATTTCGACACGGAGGTGTTGCACAGTATCATACAAGACTGAAGGCACCTCGCAGCGTATCATGATTGATGGCATCTTTCAAAAGCACAAAGTTCCCTTGCAAATTAAATCGAGTGAGAGCAGACAAAACAGCAACAAAAAGAGAGCGGTGAGTCCTAGTATATGTATTCAATAACGTTTAGCATGATTTTTGAACTTCATTAGAGGAAAAAGTGACTTGATGCAAGCAGAAAGATGCTCGAATTTTCCGCCGAAAAGATTTCCTCATGAATTAATAAAGAAAATAATGCCTGTTTAAAGCAGAAAAGATGCTTACATAAAAAGAATTGCCACTTACATTATAAAACAGAAACCCGTTTTCATTCATCTATTTTACTCTCAGTTCAAAATAAAATCTTCTTGACAGCGTACTCAAGTTCTGCCTAAATCGAATCACTCTTTTCTATAAAGAAATTCAAAAATTATGCAAAACGTTTTAAATACGGATGCTAGGACGAAAAATCTTGATTTATTCTGCGAGGGAAGCTCCGTACTCTCAAAGGATGCCTGTCATCCTTAATATGTTGAAGCGCCTTCAATTTCGTATGATACTGTGCAACACCTCTGTAGTGCTTGAGGCACCGCGCGCCGTGGCACGCTGGGGCCGGCCGGCCAGCGCATAACGCGCATGTGCGCCTACAAACCTAAAGGGATACTTCAAGCATTACGCAATGCGTGAAGTGTCCCTGTAGGTTTGTAGGCGCCAGTGCGTGTTTCGAGCTGGCAGCACGCCGTCGACTTGACTTAAAAAAGACTAAAAAAACCCCAATGTTTTTATTCTTTATGACTGCAGGGTGGTAAAATTTCATGAAAAGTAAAATCTTGGAATTTTACGTGAAATATTTCATGATTTTCAGAAATTTATGGAAGATATTGAAAAATACCGGTTCCTTTTCATGTTTCGCAAAATGTAAAAATCGCTACTTTCTTCTATTTTTGTGTGTTCGAGTGCGGGGTGCACACTCTAACCCATGAAAAAAAGTTCTCTCCAGTTGATCACTGGGAGAAAAATATAAAATATTTCACAGCCTCGTGAGATTTCATGGAATATTTCACTGAAATATCCAATCTTTCATTTCTTTCTTACGTTTCATGCCGCCCTATTTATGAGCAGCCGAGCGGCCTCTACCATCGTAACACATACTGCCGTGCTAAGGAAAAATGCCGTATGAACCTTCATATATCATATCCTTGATAAAACACGAATTTCCTGGTAAACATATGAGTATTTTTCTTCCAATTTTTCATTTGATTTTGTTCACAATGTCACCTAAAGTTCCTGAAAATTTCAAGGAAACATATTCATAAATTGCCTGAGAATAAACATTTTATCGAAGGAAATTTGGCAACTCTCGAATGTTCAGACGGCCTTCTTCCTTATGTGCTGGTTACACGCTCAAATTTCCATCAATTTCCGATCAAATGGTGACTGGTGCGCAGTGCGCACCATCTACCATCAAATTTCTGCGGCCTGCAAAAATTTGATGGTAGATGCTGGAGCTGTGGGGCTCATCCTTCATCTGATTTCCACACAACCGTGCTTATTTCATGCTTATTTCACGCTGTTTTAATTAATTTTACCCATCAATCTAGATAACTCTCGACCGCCATCTTGGTCATCGTTTTGATCGGAATTTGACGGAAATTTGAGCGTGTAACCAGGCCATTAGCACGGCAGATGTGGAAGATTCACCTGTCCATAATTGCCATCGGGGAAATGGAAGGCAACGACCACGGGGCTGGTCTGAAGAGCCTCGATTATGGCTTTGGTGCCCCCGTTGACCTCGATGACATCCCTGAGGCGCCCTGCGACAGGCCTGTCGCGTTTGCATGTTCCGTTGGCCCCCGTGAACGGGTACTCGTCATCGAACGTCACTCCATGGTCCCTCAGGTATTCCAGCCCAACCTTAATTGTTCCGCCATCACAGCCGTCGTTGCCCGCCACGCAGTCGATTAGCTCTAGCACCAACAATACAGCATATATTTTTAGACAGTAGAAAAACAAGGGGGGGGGGGGACCGGGAAACAAGGCTAAAATACACAATTAAAAACCGAGACGTTTCGACTTATAACTGAGTCATTTTTAGGCGGAAATGTTACAATAAAAATTAAAAAACGATGAAAAACCCAGGGCCGGATTGAGGGGGTGGCCACATGGGCCGCGGCCCATGGCGGCAAATCTATAGGGGGCGGCAAATTTTGATTTTTTTTTAAATGTAGGTATAGAAAATTCGAATTTAGAAAAAAAAATTACAAACGAGAAAAGGCGACAAAATCTCTAATTTTCTGAGAGTATAGTAATTTCTACTTTTGTCGTCTTTCAGTGATACACGAGACAGCACCTTTAATTAGTCGAGTCAAGAGAGAAACAAAACACGCAATTTGGCCTAGAACGGCGCGACTTAGAGATAAACGATGACGAGGACTTGAGATGAAAAGGAGAAGCCCTTGACGCGGCGATCGGCATGTAACACATATTAGCCCCTACATGACTGCACAAATATTTCACGCATTGCGGCAAACACAGTCCGATCAGCGTGAAACGCATAGCCCCTACAAGACTGCGTGAATACTTCACGAATACCTCAAACACAGTGCGTTCAGCAGCGGTCGGCGTGAAACTCATAGCGCCTACAAGATTGTCGAAATACTTCACGCATTGCGCCAAACACGGTGCGGTCTGCGCGGCGCGGAAGTTAAAATCATTACTCCACATTTATGTTTGTTCTTTCATAATTTTGTCGTTCATTTCTTATGAATGGAAGGCCTTGTCCACACAGAGATAGGTTTACGAGACTTAACTTTCGCGCAAAGTTCCGTGAACTTTTGCTCGTAGTGTTGACAGGGCTTTCCCAAAAAATGTGTTCAACACAAGTAAACGCGTCTTATTATGCACCCCTCCTCCGCTGGCACGTTCATTTGATGGTTTTTATTGATGTTTCAAAACGAATGAGAAGGGGGTGGCAAAATACAGGCGGCCCACGGGCGGCACGTAGGTAAATCCGGCCCTGGAAAAACCTGAGTTCTACATGGTGGATGGTGGTGGTTGAAATCTGAGAAAATCGATAACCTGGCGGGTTATCAATAAAATGTTATCAATTTTCTCAGATACCGACCACCACTATGTAGGGCTCAGGTTTTTCATCGTTTTTCAATTTTTATTGTAACATTTCCGCCTGAAAATGACTCAGTTATAAATCGAAACGTTTCGGTTTTTTAATTGTGTATTTTAACCTTGTTCCCCGGTTTTCCTCCCTTGTTTTTCTACTTTTACCATTGTCTTGGGCTGCTCCATAAAAACGTGTATCTATATTTTTAGAAAGAGGCCATATATACTGCATTAAATTTTGCAGTCAAAAATGCAGCGGAAGTGGAGGCAAACTTCAGATGAACTACTGGTTCCTTACTACAACTTCCCTATTGGTAAACTACCTAGTTTACAGGCTCAATCACAGGTCATCACAGCGAATTTCTGGTTAAGGTGATTCGATGGACGCCATATTTTGTGTCAGAACGGCATGCGATATATCGCATCGATTGGTTCCCTTTTTTTTAGCTACTCATCATTTTTTTCCAATTTTGAGATCGCAATTCTGTTGTCAGGAGACTAAAGCACTCACTTACCAATTTTAACAAAGAAATTCAACGTATAGGAAGATTTTCGATAATATTTGAGAAAATATTGACGAAATTGCCTCTTATCACGTACAAGAGAGGATCTGAGAGATCATGACGTAATTTTTATGAGGTCGTAGACCTGCGAATTGGGTGCGTGACACAGGCGATTTTGGGAGGAGGCGCCGCGGCACACGCAACGATCACACTGTGCAACGCATTCATGCAGACGCCTAGCATGGATGCAACCATTCCAGCTGAAGAGATGTTCCGGTCGCATACATGAAATTAGAAGGCACTCCGTTCTTTTCGACTATACTCGACGCGGTAAAGGACTGCGTGTAATCAAGGTCGAAACCCAGGTCTGTCCGATAAAAAGATGTTCTTTGGAATTTTCCAATCTGGCGACGAATAGAGAATTTGCCGGTGTCTGAAATTTGATGAATTTCGTTTTTAAGAGGAAACTACTGTGGGAACTGAACACGAGGACACCCTTCGTTCATAAATTGAACAATTATTGAAGAAGATATGACAAAATGATCTAATCTGCTAAAATACGTGTGCTTAAATGGGAAATGCCGCCAGATGACGTCACTAGGCGGTGTGTTTTCTCGCTTTTAAATATATTTTTATACTGTTTCCCATTAGAAAAAAATTATAAAAAATGCTGTGAAATCAGCTCTTTGAGCACTTTCAGACGAAGCAATAAAAAATTTGCATGCAAATCCTCCATTCCCCTGATTTGCTGTTTCGATACTTTCCAAACGTTTCCCCTATTTGCACAAGACCAAGGTAATCGGATCGGGCGGACTCGGGGGAAATCGTGGGACTCTTTTGGCAACGTGAGCAGTCATCACCCCGGTTTTGTAAAGATCTTTACACTCTCCTCTAACGGACTGACCTATGGGTCTATTGACGTCAGCATGTTGCGCCCATCTTACCATGGTGCGTTGGGTACTCACGCTGACCTGGTAGCATTACTGAAAGAGAATAGAAACTAGAGCGACAGCTGAAGAATTAAGTTTTCATGGTGCAAAAACAAATTCAAGTCGCTATTTGCTCCGGGCAAATGTATAGCCACGTCAAATTTACAGAACTTAAGCAGCACATGAAAATATACAGTGGGCTCTTTTCATGCTCGCATTGATTGAACATAGATTACCAGCACTCGCTAAACGCCCTCCAATTTTAATCATCACAATGCAAAAACTCAACTGCGTTCCCGCCACAAAAAGCCTGTGAAATAACCCATGAAACAATAGGGCCCGAATCAACAATTCATCCGGCTGTCTCGGTCACCGCACAGTGGATCGAGTTGATTAGAGAGGTCGGATTTTGAAATTTTTATCTATAACCGCAAATTTTGATGTTTAATTCGTCACATTTTAAATTGTAAGGGATACCTTATGGAGAGAATTTCACAATGAAACCAATGAAGCCACTTTTAAAATCCCGAAGTTTTTATTTAATAAAGTTATAAGCCTTTAAAGTTTCCCAATTTTGTCCGACCTCTCCGATGGAATTGATCCACCGTGCGCCGATTAAAATAAGCGCGCCAATGCATGGCGCGCTTATAATACACGTCAAATTAAAGACATAAAAAAAACTAATCTTACCTTGTTCGGAGAATCGGAAGAGTTTCTTGACTCTTTGAGCCCAGAGAACTTCCATAGCACCGATGCAAGCAAATGCCCAGCAGCTACCGCACGTATCACCCTGTGAACATAATTTCAAGTTCAAATCCTGACTGTTTGTCAGTGATGCCCTTAAATATAAGAAAATAGTATTCGGGGTGAGCTTATGATTTGATTTCTCACAATTTGTCTTTAATGGAGCATGTATGATGTCACTTTAACAAAATTTTCGCTTATAATTTGACTTAATTCTATCAAACGGAACCATGTGCATTATGACGTTAGCCCTGCTATGTACATATTCATATGGATTTCAGGGGTCATATTTTAATGCACATAGTTCCGTTTGATAGAAAAACGTCCAATTGTTAATTTTTCATGATGAAATTAACTCACAATCAGACTGCATATTCGATGGTCAATACTTCCGTTTAAAGTCATTCTTCAATAATTCAACATTCGTCCCTTTGGAACTATTAATTTAAGAGCTTTTTACGTGTTACTCCTGATAATTTAACGCATTTACGAGGAAGAGGTTATCTAAAATGAAAAGCCTTTGTAGCTCGTCTACTACTACTCTTGTGTAACCCATCTATTTGCCTCTACCTTGACAGAATGCAGGAAAAGACTGCACGGACCTACCTGGTTCTTTATTTTAGGGTAAGTTTCTTGCGGATTCCGCCAATCGATTTCAGTGATGGGATCCTCTTGAGCTTTGAGCTTCCTTTTAGATGTCTCGCTTTTTGGGGAAGAGGATGAGCTTGCTGCATCGGAAGATTGAGTGCTTCCCAATGACCCGGTTGGAGACAAAGAGGGAGATGGGGAGGCAGTCTCTATTCGCGGTAAGAGAGAAACAATAAATCAAAAAACAAACAATTGAAATAAAAATTTCCTGCAAAATATTACTTTACTCAGAGGACATACGACAGGAGACCTATGTAACAGCTAGCTTGAAATTCCAACAGACAGGAATCTAAGTACCTGAGTTTTTGCTACGGGGCCGTATCATAGTTGTTAAGAGCATTCAAATGTCGCTAACCTTGCAAACATAAACGATCATCTAAACTAGTTTCACCTCTACTCCCAATAAACTATGAATTCAAGACGAAAATTACCGTCGCAAAGTTTACTTTTTGCAAAGAATGTACCTAAGTTGCACAATCCCAGCAACATTGAAATGCTCTTAGTTCCTTTTTGCAAAATGCGATCCAATTGGTTGTTGCTGCAAAAAAATAGTTTCCCACAACCTGCTATACAATGCTCCAGTGACCATGTAAGTTGGCCCGAGCACTAACTTTTCAGGAAGAAAGCCTTTCCCCTACCTGGATTCTCACTTAATATCCGCCCGAGTTTCGCGTATCTTCCGTTTCTCCTCATCGCAGCTTCCATCAAACCGCAATTGCCCGGAAACTAGGACCGCACATCTTATCTGATAAAATCGTTCGCCCTATAGACCGATTCTGGGGGGTTAGGCTAGACTAGTCGATGATTCAACTGTTGATCTAATTTCATTACGTGAAGAAGAAAAACGGGGTTAAAATCACTATTAAAAGATCAATTTTCAAGGACAATTCTGTAATTTTTCCTACGATTTTAAATAGATTAAAACGCGTAATATCCAAAATCTAAGCTTAGATTCAGATTCCTTGTGAAAAACTGATGCGATTTCATGCATTAAATTTTAGAATAGCGTGAAGGAAAGATGTTTAATGACGTAAAGAAACACTAATGTGTGATCAATTTTCCAGGACAATTCTGTAATTTCTCCTACAATTTTAAATTGAATAAAACGCGTAATATGGAAAATCAAAGCTCAGATTCGGATTCCTCGTGAAAAATTGATGAGATTTTATGCATCATATGTTAGAATAGCGTGAAGGAAAGAGGTTTAATGATGTAAAAAAACACTAATGTGTGATCAATTTTCAAGGACAATTCTGTAAATTCTCTTACGATTTCAAATAGATTAAAACGCGTAATATCGAAAATCTAAGCTCAGATTCGGATTCCTCGTGAAAAATTGATGAGATTTCATGTATCATATGTTAAAATAGCGTGAAGGAAAAAGGTTTAACGACGCGAATAGATTCTGTCGTACTATTCATTTGAACTACGCCGCCGCGCGGGTCGCCCGAGTGAAACCGAGCGGGGAGGCGCCGGCCGGCGCTAACGTTCAGTTTCGTCCCGAGGAATTTCTCACGATAAATTCTTATTCTTCCTCCTCCGCTGACCCACTGAGCACTACCCATGTTGCCACATTGTATTCATATGCTCGACTCAGTATGTCTACGTTACGTCTCTTTCCTTCACGCTATGCTCGGGTATGATACATGAAATTGTATCAATTTTTAACGAGGAATCCGAATCTGAACTTCGATTTTGGGTATCACGCGTTTTAAGTCAAATTTTCCAAATTCGAAAATCTGAAATGACTGACGTGGCTTAAAATGCCATCTCGGCTCCTGTTCGATGGATTTTCCTGAAATTCGGTGTCAGGGTATGATACATGAAATCGCATCGATTTTTTACGAGGAATCCGAATCTGAACTCCGATTTTGGGTATCACGCGTTTTAAGTAAAAGTTTTCAACTTCAAAAATCCGAAATGACTGAAGTGGCCTAAAATGCCATCTCGGCTCCTGTTCGATAGATTTTCCTGAAATTCGGTGTCAGGGTATGATACATGAAATCGCATCGATTTTTTACGAGGAATCCGAATCTGAACTTCGATTTTGGGTATCACGAGTCTTAAGTAAAATTTTTCAACTTCAAAAATCCGAAATGACTGAAGTAGCTTAAAATACCATCTCGGCTCCTATTTGATGGATTCTCCTGAAATTCGGTGTCAGGGTATGATACATGAAATGGCATCGATTTTTTACGAGGAATCCGAATCTGACCTTAGATTTTGGGGATCACGCGTTTTAAATCAAAATCTGTCAAAATTCAAAAAATTCAAAATTCGAAAATCCGAAATGGCTTAAAATGCTATCTCGGCCCCTGTTCGATGGATTTTTCTGAAATTCGGTGTCAGGAGGTATTTTTCTACGGGAAACTCGAATTTTTAGTCCATTTTTTTAAAATTCTCAAATTCAAGATGGCGGACGTGGCCTAAAATGCTATGTCGGCTCTTGTTCGATGGATTTTTTTGAAACTCGGTGTCTGGGGGTATTTTTCGACAGGAAACTCGAATTTATACTATGTTTAAAAATTCTCAAATCCAAGATGGCGGACGTGGCCCAAAATGCTATGTCGGCTCCTGTTCGATGGATTTATGGCGCCTCCTTACTACATGCCTACTCTTGTATTTCTGTACAGCCGCAAATTTAGGGTCAAGGGGCGCCTGACCGTCTATGGACCAGGTGGAGTTTTTGTCCTGAAAATGTACCTTTAGACGGCAGTTCTCTTTATATTTTGTCTATGGTTTTTATGCCCCCCCCCCTTTCTCGCGAACTATCTTTTCACTTTTCTTGCCTCCTTTTTCCTTCCATTTCCCCCCTTTTTCCTTGCTTTCACTGCCCAACCTGTTTCCTTTTCCTTTTTTCCCCTTGTCCTTTCTTCCCTTTTTTCCCTTTTCCTTTTCCCCCTTTTTTTTCCTCTCTTCTTCTTTCGTGGCGCCCCCCAAAGGCTGGCGCCCGTGTGTGCGCCGCACGCCCTGCACACGCCCTAAGTCCGGGCCTGGTTGTTCCTTAAACAGCCTTTTCTATTAAGAGGCCCCAAATGGTTTACACTGTGATTAAAGAGGGTTTAAAGATATCCTTAAAACAGCATCAGGAAAAGGATGATTTCAACAAAACACTTGTAAAATTAAACGGTATAACTTTGAGAATGGACCCCTCACGACGGATTAAAAAAAGTTGCCTCTACGAATAATTTTACAGGTTTTGAGAATCTGAAGGTAAGGTCGTACCATTCTCAAAGTTTGTCAAAATCATAGAATCTACTTATTCTTCCGTATTTTTTATTTGTTGAATTTGCAAATCACTGGTATTCCTAGTCCTAGTCTATTTATTCAAACTTTTTCTGATCATTTTTACTTGCCATCCGTTAGAATTGTACTTTTCATGATGCTATGTTCAGGATCTCTGAAAATCTCCCTAAATCTTATTAAAAACATATCAACATCCTTAGGACAGGAGCTGTTTAAGGAACGACTATGAATACGGTTCCTCTTAGCACAGACCTATCTACGGAAGCGCAACGCCCCTTGAGAAAAGGGCAAGCGAGGCCAATCCGTCTCCCCAACGCATTCTGGATTCTACCTCTCTTAACTTTCTCTTCTACATGATCTGTTAAGAAGAAAACTAATTATTTACAGAAAGTAGAAAAGAATTTATCATGATGCTCGAATGGTTCAAGATCTGTAAATTTTTACGGATTAAAAAAGAGGTAGAGTTATGATATATTTTTACTCACCCGTAACTCACCTATTTTTCTCGAGGGTCCATTCTCAGTGTAAGAGCTTATGTCAGGCGATATTTTTTCAGGGTCCGTGCGACGGATGAAGACGACGTGGGAGGATGAAATTGATGCAGGTACCTGTTTTACCCTTCCATAATGATCTTCAAATGGCGCTCTTCGAGTGATAAGTTTTTCAACTGTTGACGGTGGTTCAAGCGAAGGATGTCCAGGCAAATGGTACCGGGTTCTAAATTCATCTGCTGAGTCCAATGAACAGCGAAACCATCAATCAAATTGGAGGATTCAAACAATCTCATATAAATCACATTAGGTATACTCTAGGTATAGTATAAAATCATAAGCGTACACTGGAAAAAAAAAGAATCTTAAATTTGCCGCCAAGAAGTATTTCTTCTTAAATCAAGAATTTTTCTGGTTATAATATAAGCTACTTTCTTGCTTAACCCAAGCATTACTTTTCTTGTATCAAGAAAAAGTCAGCTTAAAGCAAGAAAAAAAAAATTCTTGGCGGCAAATTCAAGAATCATCATGCTTGATCCAAGCTACTTTTTTTTCAGTGTAAGGCGTAACACCTGTGTGGGCGTGTCCTATACCATCTCAAATACCAATTTCACATAGAAATTCCTATTTTTGTGTAATCTGTGATTTCCCGTAATAATTACCTGCAATCCTCTAGGATTTATTGATTTTTTTTTTCATCAAATGTGCCTCCTCGCTCATGTAGCAGACTTTTTAAAAATATACGTTTGATAGAGATAAATTGTAATCGAATATGTAGCTATTCGATATTCATGAACATAATATATACCTCTTAGTGAGTAAGTAAAGTAGTTTCCAGGGAGGTATAGCTTTGCAACTCGACGATGCAAATAATCCTCTCCTGGTTTTATCCTTTTTAAGAGTCTAGCATTTGTCAGAAAAATGTTTTAAATGTATCTTAGTTATCGTATAATAAATCCAAGGAAGCGTACAACAAAGGCTGCAAATCAAAGGAGTGCGTGTCTCCGAGTTTCTGTTTATGTTATCGTTTATCTTCTTTTTTAAATCTACTTTAATCCATTTTTTCAATAAAATTGAAACTCCCCTGGTAAAAATTGGCGATAGGAGCTGCGTTTCTAAATACCATAGGAGTCCTTATAGCCGACTGAAGAGGGCGATAGAAAATCATATAGCTGGCTGTAGAAAGTGGAAAAAATCATACGGCCGGGCTACACGAAGCGATAAAAAATTACGAGGGTCATCCAAAAAGTAAGTTCACCCCTTTCATATTTCCGAAACTAAAAGGGATAAATCAAATCGGTAAAAAAGAACTTCTTACTTATATCCTCAGCTCTCCAAAGGTACCAAGATTTTTAAATTTAGACCACTGGTTGCCGAGATATTCGATTTTTACGTGAACAACTCCCGGCCAGTTCCGTCCACCAAACGACGCGCTGATATGAGATGCACCACGCGCTGTCGCGTCGCTTTTGTCTTCTGGGACTCTCAAGGGGTACTTCTCGTCCAATATTTGGAGAAAGGGTGTACAATCAATGTACCACGGTATTGTGGAATATTGAATTCGTTGCGATTGACATAAAAAACAAGCGACCGGGTCTCTTGTCTCGTGGTCCCCTGTTCCTTCACGATAATGCCAGACCTCACACGGCGAAATAGACCCAAAATTTTTTGGACAAATTTGCATGGGAGGTGTCACTTCATCCTCCATACTCTCCAGACCTTGCTCCGAGTGACTATCATCTTTTTCCGCAATTCAAGAAGCACGTAGGTGTCCAGCACTTCGAGAACGATCAGCAGGTGATGGAAGCAGGCTGGTTCAAGAGTCAACCAAAAGTGTTCTTTGAGAACGGCATTAAGAAGCTTCAGAAACGCTATAAAAAATGCATCAATAGGAACGGAAATTAAGTCGAAATATTAGGTAAGATTGTTTTAAAGCTAATCTTAAAATATTTGAGTTGGTTATTCCTACGTAGATGTGTGGGGAACGCAAGCATTTCAGGTAGCGTGACGGGAATCGTAGCGCGTCGTTTGGTGGACGGAACTGGTCGGGAGTTGTTCACGTAAAAATCAAATATCTCGGCAACCAGTGGTCCAAATTTAAAAATCTTGGTACCTATGGAGAGCTGAGGATATAAGTAAGAAGTTCTTATTTACCGATTTAATTTATCTCTCTTAGTTTCGGAGATATGAAAGGGGTGAACTTACTTTTTGGATGACCCTCGTAAACAGCCGGGCTACAGCTCCTGTCGCCGGGCTTTACACTTTATCGCCTGGCTGTTGCTTTTTCGCCATCGGCTATAAAAGGCTACGAGAAATTGTGTAGAAATTCGTGTGCTTTGAAAATCCGCAAGTTTGTACGGAATCACCATAATATTTACAAAACGCACATTATATTTTCCTTTACTACATATTTGTTTTCATCAATTAAAATGAGAATAATCCATACAGAGTGTGCAAACATTTCAAAGTCATGAGTTGAACAACGCTGACTCCACGAGATTAAATATTAGAGCCTAACACAAAGCGGAGCGGCGGCGCACTGGCGCCTACAAACCTAACAGGGATACTTCACGCATTGCGCAATGCGTGAAGTATCCCTGTTAGGTTTGTAGGCGCCAATGCGCGTTTCGCGCTGGCTGCCCGCCCGCCGCGCCGCGCCGCTGCGTACCACGGTGCTTGAAGCAACTATTTCACACCAGAGGTATTGCACAGTATCATACGAAATCGAAGGCGCTCCAACATATTAGGAATGGCAGGCATCCTTCAAAAGTACGGAGCTTTCCTCGCAAAAAAATCAAGATACTACAGCCCAAAAAGAGAGCGGTAGTCCAAAAACTCACTAAGTCCTAGCATCCGTAATTACTAACGTTTAGCATACACTTTATCGCCAGGATGTTACTTAATCGCCATCGGCTATAAAAGGCTATAAGATATTGTGTTGCCGGCTATAGAAGCTATTGGAAATCATTACAGCCGGCTGTAGGTCTATGGTATTTTGGAACACAGATTCTACTGCCAATTTTTACCAGGGTCCTAATACAAGAACTGGAAGAATGTATTCTGCATGCTTACTTGTCCAATCAGTAAATGGTGTAATGCCAAAAGTAGTGCTTCCATTTGCTTCTTCATTGAGAGATTTAATTATCTTCAAGTTTTCCTGAAAAACTTTAAATCGGATCTTTTTTTCGAATTCCGTTTTATAACTTCTTCCGTGCCTTCTAATGAATCGCTCGAACTGTTCAGATGTAGTTCCGGTGACCTTGACCTTTAAAAAAATAAAATTGAATGGATGGGAATGGATACATACCCATTTGGAAAAATGAAAATTCCCCTTATGAAAATGTCCCCTGGCCTGAAACTTGGCGTATACCCTATACTCGTAATCCCCTGGTATTTATATAGTAAGAGAGTATAAATTATTTATCCGCACTTAACATACGCGTGAAATCAATAGTAATAAGAAGGATGCTTACCTACAAAAATATGCTTCCAAGATGATTACGTTTAAAGTTTCATGAAGGTAGGTCCTCATACATTAGATACGCATCTATTAATACTATAATCTTATCCATTTCTTTCCATTCTTCATACCAACCGAACTAAGAAATACACGTCATTCAGCCACTGCACACTTGTGAGACGTTACTTTGTTTGGTGAATGAATTTTGAAGCAAATGTGTCGCATACCTGAGAGTTTTGCGTTGTTGAAACTTAATTCTCCCCCTTAGGGAAATCTGCACAAAAGAAATGGGTCTCATGACCGATACATTTCCTAGTTTTATTGCATAATGCAATGGGAAAACGGAAGTGGTATGTGATTTTTTCAAGGATTGATGATGGAATCGGACTTCAAGTTTGCATACGGCTGGATTGTGTGTGATAATACCCTTAAAATTTATATAAGGGCAGGGCCGGATTTACCTACTTGCCGCCCATGGGCCGCCTGTATTTTGCCGCCCCCTTCTCATTCGTTTTGAAACATCAATAAAAACCATTAAGTGAACTTGCCGGAGGGAGAGGGGTGCACAAGACGCGTTTAGCTACTCATGTTGGATACATTTTTTGCGAAAGCCTTGTCAACACTACTAGTAAAATTTCACGGAACTTTGCGCGAAAGTTAAGTTCCGTAAACCTGTCTCTGTGTGGACAGGGTCGTCCATTTATAAGAAATGAACCAAAAAGTTATGAAAGAACAAACATAAATGCGGTTTAATAATTTTAACTTCCGCCGCTGCGCCGCGCTGATGATCGCACCGTGTTTGGCGCAATGAGTGAAGTATTAATGCAGTCTTGTAGGCGCTAATATGTGTTACATGCCGACCGCCGCGCCGCGCCGAGGGCTTGTCCTTTTCATTATTTTCAAGTCCTCGTCATCATTCCTCTCTGCGCTAAGCTCCAGGCCAAATTGCGTGTTTAGTTCCTCTCTTAACTCGACTAATTAAAGATGCTGTCTCTTGTAATACCAGAAAACGAAAAAATTATAAATTTCTATACTCTCACGAAAGAGAGATGTTGTCCCCTTTTCTCTTTGATAATTTTTTTTCTGAGTCCGATTTTTTTTAAGCCTACATTTAAAAAAATTGCAAAATTTGCCGCCCCTTAAATTTGCCGCCATGGGCCGCGGCCCATATGGAGGTAATTTTTTAAACAATTTTCACGGTATATCCTCAGGAATCCTTTTTGATAGGTGGAAGACCAAGACCTCTCCTGGAAAAATGAAGCCTAGGCCATCCCTAAAAAATTGCTCTGGCTATGCCGATGATTTTTAGTCGCATTTCTCGAGGAAATATTGGTCTTTACTTAAGAGTGAAGTTACCTTTTCTACTGAAGAGGCTTTGATAGCTTTGATGACGCCTGGAGACCAGATCTGAGGACAAAATAAAATTTCGAAAAATATTCACATTTTTGATACAACAACATATAAAAACAATAAAACTTATTCTCGTTCGTGAGATCAAGATATCCATATTGGAGAGAAAGAAATACACGCGAAAAAACATGTGAAGAATATTTGCAAGAACATATGTAAAACACTCAGACATCACAATTTTTTTAGTAATTCTTCGTGTTTAACTAAATTTATGCTCAACAGTTTCCAATTTTCATCGTTGGTCGGTGGCACCATGTTCAAGAAATGCATAGACATGATGACACCCCAGACACTATACAAGATGCAGTCATTTGCAATTATAACTAAAGTTATTGATATTGTTTCGGAGTGTCGTATATGTTGTCTATTCAGTAATTGAAAAAACTCTTCTTATTGAAAGTGCCATACAATTTAAATTAGATGGAATGTTTGTTGCACAACAAACTGACTAATTTTCTCACACATGGAACTCAATTCATTGGTTGTTTAAAACACGAATGTACTGACCAAATGATGTAAAAATAGTTCAATTGCATGGTAGAACAAGTTGCAATGTTACTTCATTAAATTGCAAAATGATTTCAATATTTTCTTTTCGTTGTGCTACTTGAGATGCAAACACGAAAAGAATGGTCAAAAAAATTATAAAGAAAACCACCGACTATCAATCCATGTACGTTCATATAGTAGTAGCGTTTTCGGGGCTGGGAAAAATGTACCGACTCACATACCTTTGGTTTGTCCTTTAACTTTCCATCGTAGCAGCGCACGAGCGCAACTGTGTAAATCTGTAACAATTAAAATTTACGTCAGTTGCTGGCGAAAGCCAAAAAAATAAAATCCGCGGGAATTCTCTCGAGTCAAAATCTAATAAAAAATGGGTTTAATTCATGTTTTACTGGACGCAAGCAACGTGCTGACAGGGTTGGTGATCAAAATCATGGTTACGATTTATTTTAAAAAGAAACTGAGCAAATATAAGAAAAAAGTTCACATACTTACCAAATGAATTACGTTCAAATTCCAACAATTCATTCCAATATATTTTCGGGAACAGACACCTTTCTCAACACAAAACACATCAAAACATAGATCACCGGGTTTTCTTTTGAAGCGTGCCTGTTTGTTCAGAATAATAGATTTGGGATGCGAATTTTTCCAAAAAATTTGTTTAGTGATGTACACATTTTTACAGAGCAGTTTTTAACACTTAATGTCGGTTTTGAGAAGCTTAAAGCTGATGAGCCATTTCAGTGAACGTGGATACCCCCATAGAAAAATCACAGTTTAAACATTTGGAGCTGACCTTGATTCGATTCACTTGAAATGGCTCGACAAATCGAGTGTTCGCTACGTAATTATTGGAACAAATGTTGCAACTGATGAGCGCGTCGCACTTTAGCATCATACTTTTCTGGCACTCCTCTAGGATATTAATACAGGAAAGGAACATCAACGAGTTACAAATTCGATGTTGAATCATTGTTGAAAAAAATGTGCTGTGTGTTTTTTTTATTCGATGCTTAATGTTTTCATTCCTTATTTTTACTAGTTAAGGTGCTTACTATTTGCTTTAAAATGAAAGGCAACCTGACTCTCTAGAACACAAATTAAAGAGGACGTGTATGTTTTCAGTACATAATCGATTCGACTTTTATCATAAGTCTTAAAGTTTTATAGTTGACAGTTTCGGCAGCAATAATTATTGAAATCTCCTTGTACGAATAAGATCATGGAATTTCTATACTTTTGGGGATCGTATGGGGTCAGCACATACGAGCTTTAAATGGATTACATTTTGCAAAAAGGAACCACTATCTCTGGCTCTTCCATAAAAGCACCTTTCTGCATAGGGAAACCAATGGCAGATATGTTGTTTCTTTAATGAGCCAAAAATAGTGGTTCCTTATTGCAAAATGTAATTCAAATACAGGACTACAAATGGATCGCATTAAGCAAAAAGGAACCAGCGTGATCACAGTGCTGTAAAAAAGTTGCTTCTTCAGAATTATCTAAGACATCTCCTTGAATAGCTCATCGCTTTTGCTTCCCACCAAAAAATTGTTAATTTTAAATGAAAGTAATTGTGTAAATTTTAATAATGTACATATTCTAAGTATTTTTAAAAGAAAAGAAGAAATTGCATGATTTTGAAAACACTCTAATCGCTCTGGTTCTTCTTTGCTAAATAAGATCCAAATATGCATCGTAAAAGAATCAGACGTCAAATTGAAATAAAAGAAAAAAAATCGAGTTTCAACATGGCCAAAGGTAGGAGAGACGTATTCGAGCCTCGTTTTTTTACTTTTCTTGAATCTGAGCGACACCTCAGTGACCAGCATACAGCAGTGAATTGCGAGTTCACGCCTAGCACCATCGCGCCTCCAATTTTGCGGATGCAACACGGATATCCATCAAGCACAAATAGTTGTATCTCTGCGCCGTCATTAACGCGAGTCTATTCTCTTGTTCTATCTCTATATTTTGTTTGTTTCCGTCTTATTTGTAGTGGTGTCTTAAGGGCCGCGTGAGAAACGCAGCCGTGGAGGTTAGAGATTTAATGGGGCCGGTATTTTAACTTTTCTCGCGAATCTGAGTAACGCATCATTGGCAGCATGGAGCGGAGCATTGCGAGCTCACGCCTCGCGTCATCGCGCCTTCAATTTTTGCCGATGCAACATGGACATCCATCAAACACGAATAGTTGTATCCCTGCGCCGCGCCGTCATCAACGCGCGTTAAGGTGTCTGTCATTTTTGTTTGAGAACAGTTAAGGTTGAGTTTGCTCTAAGCATGCCATAATGTGTCCAGATCGATCAATAATCATTTTGAAAAAAGAAAGGGGGAAAAAGGTAAACTTGTTCTGAGGTCTCTCAAGCGTCCTAAAGGGTGCACGTCTAAAATTGGTATTTTTGCAGGTTAAGTCGTGACAGGGATTTTTTTCAATACGACTCTCCATAGAAATCCGAATTGAGTCAAATAAATCCAACCATCTCTCCTAAAGTAGTTTCATGTGGCGAATGAGTGGATGAGGGCATTGAGAAAGCGCCAGGATGTTATCAAAAAGGTGAAAACTTTACACAAAGTAAGCATTTCTCACCTTAAAAAACATAGAGATACACAGATAATACTTTACAAAAATACTTATTTTATACTTTACAATACATATATCGGGTCAATTTCCACGGGGGAAAAAATAAAATTGCTGATCTAAAAATTATGTGGTTTAAAAATGTGTCCAACATGTCTCAATGTAGATTTCACAATTAATAAATGCTAATTTAACCGCCCCTGAAGTTGAATTAGCTTTCCTTTATTGTAAAATGTACATTTGAAATGTCAGACATATTCTTGAACAATTCAATCGTTAAATCAGCAATCCATTTTTTCCGTGAGGCCCGACTTGAGACTTAGCTTTTAAAAAGTCTTAGACATCTAAGGGTTAATTAGGACCATAGAGTACATAGAGTCGTAATGTAAATGGGAGAGCTGGCGCCATGTTCTGCTCGACGAATTCCGAGCCCGGTGTGCGCCGAGTTCGGGTCGCTTTTTCGATACATTTTCGATCCAAAATGGCGGTGTGGAATACGTGGTAATTCCTATCTCCTTTGTTGTTGTTGTTGTCATCGGATGGCCGGGTACCCGTGTATCGCAAACAATCGATTATGTATCGAAAAAAAGACCCGGCGTCACACAGGAGTCTCGGAATTCGGGACATGGAAAATGCTTAAAAGTGGCGCCAGCTCTCCCACTTACATTACGACTCTATGTACTCTACGATTAGGACGAACGGACATGACCATAGACGCGTTTAATCACGATTTATTCACATAGTTTTACGATACAACGAGTAAGGAACAAAGGATAGAATTTACAGTGAATTTACAATTTCAAACGATTTACATTTGCTGAAACTCCCCCAGATGGCGCTTGAATGGAAAACATTTCCGCACCTATCCCGGGAACTTATCATTTCTCCGACGTTGATGCTTCTCTGTTGGCAGTGACGACCATCATCTCATTAATGAACTCGAGCAATCTTGAGAAAGTTCCTTTCCTTAGATTGTTGAATGACTTTCCTGCGTGGAGGAAAAAAAAATCAAATGATCAATCAATTTCAAGAAAGTATAAGCGCTTTCCTTAATACGCAAACATTGATAAACAAAGAAAAATGCTACAAATCAACTCATGGTTGAGAGTCTAATTTTTGCTTTAACTTGAAGCCTGATCCTATAGATAGCAATTCTAGCAAAAATTTGTGATTCGATTGCTATACTATTGCGATTTCATCGACGAAAATAGACTGCAATATTTATTATCTGAGCCAAAAATCCCCATTTTTCAGAGAATCGAATAAGCCTTGCAGTCTATCAATCTTTGATGGAGTTAATAGATGAGGCGTGTGGAATCAGAGGGAAAAAAAGAAGGAATGGTGAAGCAGAGGAACAAAAGAAGTGAAATGAAATAGGGAAAAGGGAAAAAGGGGGAGAAGAAAAGAAGTTAAGGTAAAATAAGGCAGGAAGAAGAAGAAACAGTCACCTACCGCCGTACAAAATTGACTGAAATTTTACATTTCCGGAGAGTTAACAAAAAATACAACCAAGCGTGAGGATAGTAGCATATTCATTCGTAAAATGAAAATTTCTCAACATTTTCCTAAGTCTTGGGTACGATTTAGGCAACATTTTTACTCACGGGTGATTATACGACTATACGTTTGGAGCAGTCGTATAGTCGTCATTTTGATTAGGGATCAAGATTACACCGCTATTTGAAAAGCCACGTTGGGCGCAACGCCACCTATTTTTAGGTGCCAAATTCCAAATTTCAAGCGCTGTGGAAAATTCGCACGCAATTGTTTTATCGCTTCATTTGGTAATGATAAAAGAGCACTATATCAAATTTTTTTTTTATGATTTTTTACTGAAATGGAAAAAAATTATGAAAATAGATTTAAAAGTGAGAAAATGCACCGCCTGATGACGTTATCTTGCGGTGCTTCCCATTTGGACTAGATGTTTGCAATTTGGAACTATAAATTCTAGAGCCCGGTTTAAAAACAACATATCGACGGTGAAAGTCGGCAATCACATAACTCGTTTGCGGTGTCTGAAAATCTCCGCCTCTACGTCATTTTTATAAAGGAGAACAAATTGATATTATTTCTTGAAGTTTTTGCAGAATTTTTTTCGCATTGAGAAGAAAAATCATGACAGTTTTAAAGAATTGCCGTTGAGTAGTTCTCCATTTAAAAAATTAAGTATGACAGGAAGTCTGCGACGTCGCAAACCGAGTTATGTGATTGCCGACTTTCACCGTCGATATGTGCCATTAGTTTCCCTATGCACATAAGCGTTTTTCCAGAAGAGCCAGAATTTATAGTTCCAAATTGCAAAATGCAGTCCATTTAAACACGTGTATTTAAGCAGATTCGATCATTTTGTCATATCTCCTCTAATGATCGTTCAATTTATAAACCAGGGGTATCCTCGCGTTCAATGCACTCAGTGGTCTCCACTTACACACGAGATTAATCAAAATTAATACACCTGCAAATTCTCCTTTCGCACATGGCGTCCGGCGAAGTAGGATAACGGCAAGAAACATGTAAGGAGATTAAATTCGAACCTGAGGGTAGGTATTGGCCACGGACGTTGACTGCCTGGTGGGTTGCCGCAGCAATTATCCTCTTGACCAGATCCTCTGAAAGGTCATGTTTCGCGATGGTTAAGTGGTTGACGAAGCGGAGAAGATACTCTAAAGTGTATTGGCAGCTCTGCAAACAAGCAAGATGTATTGAAAAGAAGGTACCCGGTGATGAAAGAGTAAAATTGACAATCGGAATCACCAAGGTCGAGTAAAAAAAAGGGAAATCTGGGAGGGAAAAGTCCTCCTCTGTCTTCCTGAGGTGACCAAAGAATGTCTAGTTTGTAAGAATGTCAACTGATAATTGGATGGAAGTTCGCAAACTAGTCCGTTGTGCATTGCAGGCTCTGGCAAAAGACCTGTGTGATGTTCAATGCTGTCGTGCTAAAAGAGGATGCCGTGTAAGCATTGACGCTGATAAACATGGTTTGATAAAAAAACAATTTTCCAGAAAAATTATCGACCGTGTAAGTCGGCAATCACATATCTTAGTTTGCGATGTCGCATGACTTCCTATCGTACTTTATTTTTTAAACGGAAAACTACTCAACGGCATTTCCTTAAAACTGCCATGATTTTTCATCTCTGTGTGAAGAAAATTCTGCAGAAACTTCAAGGAGTGATGTCAATTTGTTCTCCTTTAAAAGAATAACATAGAGGCGGAGATTTTTAGACACAGCAAACGAGTTATGTGATCGCCGACTTACACCGTGTCGTTGTGCATATTTCTCTTTAAATTACGGACGCAATTTTATTTAAATTTAAATACAATTTATTTGAATTCATCGCACCGGATCAGAAATTTGCAAGGGAAAGCTCATGATTTGGAAAATTTGTCATAACGTTCGAATATTCATCCGAATGCCGAGGTAAAGCAGAATAGTCTAGAACTGCTAAAATATGAACTGTGAAACTGCAACAACGTGTAACTCGGTTATCGACACAACAGAGTTCCTTTTTGACAATTGTTTTAAAACCACCCGGAATTGAAGTCAGAATTTCTCGGGAATCTAATAGAGTAATTACGAGCAGAACCATTGCAAAAGTTTTGTAAAAAAAAAAAAAAAAAAAAGTTTGACGAAGTTTTCAACAAAAGTGTCTTGATTTTCTGATTTTCATCATCGTCTAATTTCACAGAAAAAAGAGATGATCTTGGCCATTCAATGGAATCAAATGGAAGTGGTCAAATTAACTATGCACAGATATATTAGATTCGGAGGCTACGCTCCCTAGCCCCAACCCTTAGATATTTAATAATCATCTGAAGAAAGAGAGATTAGTTGGATTTTACGTATATAATTTTTTTATCTTTTTAAACGACAATAATTCAAAGTGTACAGACATTTTAAGATCATGAGTTGAAAAGCGATGAATTCGCGAGTACAAATATTAGAGCCAAACAGTGCTGCCAGCGCAAAACGCTCAATAGCGCCTACACGACTGTATGGATACTTCACGCATTGCGCGTACGCTCCGTGATGTACGCGCAATGCGTGAAGTATCCTCCGTGTTGTACGCGCAATGCGTGAAGTATCCATGCAGTCTTGTAAGCGCCGATGTGGGTTCGAGCTAGCCGCGTTGTGCTCGGTTCTAATACTCGAACTTGCGAGGTCAGCTTTTTTCAACTCATGATTTTGAAATTTTTGTACACTTTACATGAACTGTTTAGGTTTATAATTTTTTCCATTCTTAGTCAGTAAGAATTTTCTTTTTTAACAAATAGTTTCACTCCATTTTTCCTATGTCTTGTTTGTCTCTCGCTTTTTCTTTAAATTTCATTAAACAACTCGCAATTTCGCGCTTACTTTAGAGAAATAATGTAATATTTACCAGCGGGAAAGATTTAAATGCAGCTGCGGAATCTTTTTGTATGATAATGTTGACGATGTGGTCCTGCGTGAGGACAGGGGACCGGAGATGCTCCAACCATTCGAGGAGAAGGCTCGCTAGCACTTGGAAATCCGTTTCCCGTTGAATCTTCCGCCAGCTACCATCCTCGTGGTTCAACTGCATCCGGAATTGGAGGACTTTCTTCCGGATTTCCTCTCGCACCGAACTTAGGTCCCTCAGAAACGCCTCCACGGTTTTGTCGATGCACTCCTGAGGACTCACAGAAAATCCATCTATGAAGTCGGAAAATGTCTAAGTCTCAAAGCGACGCGTCGAGTCGATGGGAGACGTAGGACATTAATTTTTTGACTATAATTCTTAACTTTGATGCTTAATTCGTCACACTGTAAATTGTAAGGGGACCCTCTAAACGAAAATTTCACGAGGAAAACAATGGCACCAATTCTAAAACCTCAAAATTTTGTATAAACGGAGTTATGAGCGCTTAAAGTTTCCAAATTTTGTCCAACATTTCCCATTGGCTCGTTCCATTGTCCGACGGTGCAAATCTCCACTCGCAATTCACCGTCGGAACCATACAACTCGAGCCAGAACGCCAAGAAACGCCGTATAAACATTTTGAGAGGGGTCAAATTTTCCCCGTTAAAATATTTCTTTTCGATGAAAGTTATGAATATTCTCTCTTGACATTTTCAGATACTGTGGATTAAATCGCAAATTAAAATCTCTGAAGAACCGAAAGCAAAATGTTCCCAAGCTCTCCAGAGTATCCGTGTTTTCCAAAAAGGAAAGTTGGTGATGTCTAAAGGTTCATACGGTATCTTTCCTTAGCTCGGCATTATAGAGGAGCCTGAGGGGGGGGGGGGGGGCATACCCTCCTAGAATGTGTAAGGCATTTTGCTGGACGAAGGCGTTATTCTTTTAAATTGCGTTTCAATCAACTTTTCAATAAAAACAACAAAAAACTGCTCTTAAAAATACTAATTTTTTAACATTGGATCCCCTTGGAGCTGAGAAAGTCCGTCCAAATTCTTCGAGGGCTCGTGAAGTACCCTCGACCCGTCTCGGTAAGGTGTGTTCTTCTGCCGTGCTAAGGAAAAACGCCGTATGAACCTTCAGGCGTTGCCAAATTTCCTTTGATAAAACACGAATTTCCTGGTAAACTTATGAATATTTTCCTTCCAATTTTTCAGATAATTTTGTTCGCAATTTCGCCTAAAGTCCCTGAAAATTTCAAGGAAAAATATTCATATCTTTGCTTGAAAATAAACATTTAATTGGAGGAAATTTGGCAACTCTCGAATTTTTATACGGCGTTCTTCCTTAGCACGGCAGTTTTGTTTCTGTGCTCCCCCAGACTCCTCTTGATGACTGAGGAGATGACGCTCTGCTTAATTCCTTAAAAATAAAACATAAATGCAGATTCTAAATGTTGTAAGGGAGGTGCGTGTTTTTTACTTGGCCATCGAAACAATATTCATGAAAGTCTCATAGATAACGTTACATATCTCGAAAATAGGATTACGAAAGAGAACAACGAAAAATTTGGATACAAATTTTTGAGCCACCAAAGTTTTTAGTCGACATATGCTCATGTTCAATAAAAAATTCAATGAAATAAACCTTGATTAATGAAATGTTTTACAGCAAAAAATACTGACGACAACAGCTGAGTGGCCCAGTTCTGCCGTGCTAAGGAAGAACGCCGTATGAACATTCGAGAGTTGTCAAATTTCCTCCGATGGAATGTTTATTTTTGAGAAAAGCTATGAATAATTTTCCATGAAATTTTCAGGAACTTTAGGTGAAATTGCGAACAAAATTATCTGAACAATCGGAGAGAAAATACTGACAAATTTTCCCAAAAATTTGTGATTTACCAAAGGAAATTTGGCAACCCCAGAAGGTTCATACGGCGTTCTTCCTTAACACGGCAGAGTTGTTATCCAGTCGTCAGTAAAGTGCGTGTATGCCATCTTTTTTATTTGGCTGGCGAATGATGCGCCTACCCACCTTTGTCAATTTTGATCATAAGTTTCTGCTGTTCCCATATGAACAAAAAGTGGAAACTCAAAGGGAACATTTTCTAAACCTAAAAGCTATTTTTGGACCAGCGGAGGATCCGTACCAAGAACTCATTTCATGTTCACCGTACATACAGTGTGAGAGTCTTATTTTTTACCCTTGAACATGTTTCAAAGCTCACTCACCGTCATTCCACAAGAGTGAAGACCCCATTCATGATTCATGTAAGCAACTTTGAAAATGTGCGTCATTGCGGTACGATTTGTCCTCAGCCCTTCTATCTTTGTGAATACTTTAGAACGTATTGTCCTCCAGAAAAAGGAGATTGAGGAAAAAGATTCTCATGGCAAGCGAGTGTACTTTCCTCCTCTTTCGAAACGATTCCAGAAAAAGGAACGTAAAAACTGTGGAAATTAATGCGTAGAGCGTACAGGGTGTCTTACCCACCCATACTAGGCTTTTTACTTGGTTGTTTCATGTCGGGCGAAGTCGAGAACCGGGGAAAGATAAGGAAAATAATCCAAAGGAACCCGCAGTTCATCATCTCGAGGTACGTCTCGTTCCAGCTAAAAGGGAGGTCATAACTTTAAACAAGCGGGAAAGCTCTAATACGTTGGTATTAGAGAAGCGCTCAGCATTGAGGGTCTGCCTGAAGTGAAGAAATATTCAACTTTTAAACCAATATATATTTACTTTATTTCAGAATTTTTATTAAAAACTAAATTACAGAAACTAAATTAAAGCTTTCTTAAATAGAATTTTTTTTTTCTTAAAATTTGAAAATTCAAATCTATAAGTTTTCGCGCTTTTTTCGAAGAATGCCGTGGTTGGAGCTTCCTATAGTCATACTACTCGACATCAGCTGATAGCAAACAAAGGTTACCAAGGAAACCGTAAACGCGTAACAACTACCTACCGTCGCCAGAGCCAAAGACAAATAAGTCAAAGACACATAACCTAGATGTAAGCGAATTCTACTAAGGTCTCCGAATAAAGTTATCACCGGTGGAAAAGTTTTCGGAAATCAGAACGCGCATCTTGAACTTTCGAAAGTAATTATAGAATAACTATAAACCGCATAGCGAAGAGAGTTTTAGGACTGTTATTTATTTCTCACGCTAATTTGCATTTAATCGTATTCACAGAGCTATTATGAGGTAATCAAAAAATAAATTTTCCTAAATGACGTTCCGTGCATCGATGAGTTGGTGCGCCATTTGACCGCTTGAGCGCCCTACTATACTAGAGCTCTAGTGGCAAATCGAAATCAAAAAGCGCCGCCTATCGGCTGAGCGCTTAAAATCGAGGTCTCCGTCACAATTTGGTCGTAATTTCATTTAAATCTGAAAGTAAAATACATTTTAACCCAAAGCGAGTTCCTAAAGTTAAAAATTGGCCCAAATCCGTCCGAGATAATGCCCTCTAAAGTTGGTGGACAGTGCCCTCATACTAAACTGCTTGATTTCTAAATTTACGTGAAGACCTGAAAAAAAGGATTTTCCGCGTGTATTTGATCCCGAGGAATTCGAATCTAAGTCATCGAAGCCGCGCATCGCGCGTAGCTACGTTAATGAAGCACTGAACTAACCATGGACTTGCAACATTCATAAGTTGATGGTCCCCCTTTATCTCATGAGCGGTGTCGTGGAG
The DNA here is from genome assembly GCF_918797505.1 of Bemisia tabaci. Classification (NCBI taxonomy): domain Eukaryota; kingdom Metazoa; phylum Arthropoda; class Insecta; order Hemiptera; family Aleyrodidae; genus Bemisia; species Bemisia tabaci. The sequence goes on along the minus strand of NC_092796.1, from coordinate 3,607,816 downwards.
TGATGTGGCGTGGGGCTGTCACATTTGGACCAGGCAACAAGGCGACGAGGGGTTTTAAGATCGTCAAATAATTCGGATTCCTCGGGGCAAATACCCATGATAAAACCTTTTTGTCAGGCCTCAACATTAATTAAGTAACCTAGCAGTTTACGAAGGGGGGAGGGGCTCTACCCCCCAAATCTAGAGTACAGTATCTCAGACAGAGGTGGAGCAAGTCCAGGCTCTTTGGTGGCGATCTAGTGAAACATTGTTTGTACTTTCTGATTTTGATCAAATTATTTCAAAATTGAGACGAAAATCCCAATTTTTAAGGTCAGGACCCCTCCCTCTTTTAGCTCCCACACAGGGGCGGACCAGAGGAACTTTAAGATGGTGAAATTCAAATTAATTTTGAGTCAATATCTTACTTGTCTTCGTGGACCTCGACCTCGTCCGACCTATAAAATAACCGAGCAAAAGCTTGGCACGGGTGATCTGGGACACCCTGTATGATTCTGACGAAAGTGGAAAAATTCTCAACTTTAGTGACTGTGAAGTCCCATCTCAACTAATGGAAGCCAACACCGAAGGCCTGAAACAATTTGCGTGGAAAAGCCATGGAAAAATCCATCAACTAGTGTCCCCCTTTATTCTGCAGATTTATACTCAAGTGGTAGCCCTGAAACCCAACAAAAACTGCCAGACTTGCAAAAAGAAAAAAAATCGATTATTTCCTACAATCTTTTGGGCTTACGTTTCACACAGTATAAAAAGGTGCTAAGGTAGAGGATAGCTAGTATTACTTCACCTTACTTCGACCGACAGACTGTACATACGAGGTCTGTTAGATTAGAAACCGGATTTTGGTCATAACTAGCCCATAATGCGTCCGAATTAGGTTTTCTTGAGCTTTCCTGATAGCTTGAAATATACTTAAGAACGCTACGTTCACAGATTTTGTTTATTTTGATCAGTGTTTATTCTGTGTCATCTTGAATACGAGTAAGTCAGGTGCGTTTTGCGATTTTAGCATGCGATCACTGACAGAGCAAAGATTCAACATTAAATTTTGTTTAAACTCGGTATACCTTGTACCGAAACTTTTGGTATATGCTAAGAAAAGTTTACCATGATCATTGTATGAGACGTTCCCACTGTTTTGAATGGGTTAAACGATTCAAAACTGGTCAGGAGTTCGTCAAAAATGAGGAGCATGGGAATCGACCCTCAACGGCGACTGACATTTGTCACGTGGAAGAAATGCGGGCAAAAGTGCTCGAAAATGGTCGTTTCGAGCTTGTTGAACAGAGTAATATTTCTGAAGGCTCTGTACATACAATTTTGATAGAATATGTAGACATGCATCGAGTTTCAGGTACACTTGCCCCTTGATTGTTGTCCGTTGAACGAAAATCCAACCAAATGTCAAATTACCTTTAGCTGCTTGAACGTTCTAACAATGATCCTACATTTTTGGATAGGATAATTTTCGGTGACAATACTTTAGTGTACGGCTACGATATGGAGACGAAACTCCAATCGTCCTTGTGGGTTGAAAAATGTTGTGCAAGACCGAAAAAAGAGAGACAAGTTCGGTCAAACATAAAAATCGCAAAACACCCTTGAGGTTGCCTTACTTCAAGCCACATACCAACGAAGCTAATTAGGATTTTTCAAATTTGTGAACGTAGCGTTCTTAAATATATTTTCAGCTATCAGAAAAGCTCAAGAAAACGTAATTTGGATGCATTGTAGGCTAGTTATGACCAAAATCCGGTTTCTAATCTAACAGACCTCGTATAGGTGCGAGACTTTGTTGTGTAGCATTATTATTTAGACGTGAAACGTGATTTGATTTTTGTTCACTCAACACGCGACTTGATGGGAGGAGGAATTGTGGTGACGAGTTTGATACTCATTGGCATCTGGTGTATTTCGACTAACTTAATGGTATTTTTAAATACATTTATGTTGGAGCTAACAGCGACGTGTTTCAATGAGTGTTTCGAAATTTCCATCATATAGATAACTTTTTAAAACAAATCACACGATGTTTTTCGGTTACATTCATAGCGAGATATCTACAATAATTAAGTGTTTTCAAATATGGGGGATGTAGGTATTAGATATTATACAATCTGATTTTTCAAATGAATATGATTGTTTTGAATGTCGCCTATACCTACCGATCGAAGGAATACGTCTCTTTATTGCAATAAAATTGAAATAAGTTGTAATTCTTTATTGTATCGCAAATTGCCTATCCTTCGAACATATGGAAATCATATCTATGATTGTTTAAAATCGGTATTTATTTAAGATGTAAAAATATTTCAATTTCATATGGATAACATTTAAAATTGATTATCATAACGCGATTTTATTTCAATCTCTTTACTGCGTCACCGTGCTACTTGGGTGATCTTCCTTGTAAAAGTATTTTTATATGGTTTTATTTTTTTATATGGCGTCGATTGAAACGTCAACTTGGCGTTTGGACAAATTAAACTCCTCTTTTTCGCACCAAGAAGTTTCAATCGCCGAATACGATTTTCCAATCAACCTTCTTGTGAGGCTGACTTAAAAAAAGAAAGAATGAAGTTTTCATCTTGACCCATGGGGAAAGTTTCAAAAAGTGTCTCTTTTCCAGTTTGTAGGGGCTGGAGTAACCGTCGAGGTGAACAAGAGAGGTGACCACTTTAAGTACATGGATGACAATTTTAAAATGGACGCAAACCCAACTTTTCTAATCTCCTCTAAAAGCTCCGGACGAAATTCGCCGACTTTAAACACATTGACGGCAAGAATTGGCTCATCAAGAATCTTGAATGCTGCAGAGTCTCTGGACAAACCTTATCCAAACACACCTGAACATGATTTGCCTGGAAAAATTCAACGGAGAATTGTTGTCCTGAGGAATCCAATCTATGAAATGCCGGAAAAATATGCTGAACAACTTGCACCGATTGAAACAAACTCGTTGGCGACCAGAGAGGCTCCTTCGAGTATTTGGCAGACACTGATAAATTTTCTCATCGGTAAGAATGAGGATAGTGACCAAACGGGTACCTTGAAGTTTTCCACCTATGTCTATATTTATAACTGTTTATGGAGGATGAGAATTTTTCGTTATGAGAGGGAGTTTGGTGAAAAAAGAGAGGAGCCTTAAGGGAACCGTCCCTATACTACGTAACGCTAAATTTGCGGGGTTTTAACCCCCCCCCCCCCCACCCTTGAAACGCTCCGTAACGCTGTGTTAAACCCTGAAAAATCAAGTAACGCTTGCCCGAAGCCCCCCCCCCCCCTTTTAAAGGGAAAAATCTAAAATATCACCCTACATTCACTGTGCGGATTGGCGTTTCTGTTTAGTGAGGATAAATGCAAGCATCACAGAGAATATTTCCGAGATTATTTAAAACTTTCAAAGATAACCGACGAAAATTTCTACAGAAACTCGGAACAAAATCTTTTGAGCTCGTTGCGTAACTCTCCGTTCTATTCCCCCCTCCTCCCCTCCCCCTCCCCCCTTTTGTGATGAGCGTAACGTAATTTAGGGGCATAAATCTCGCACAGAGTAAGAACAACTTAAACACTTTGAGTGAGGGGAAAGTTACTTATAACAATTTGACCGTATCATTTTTTTTTTTTTTTTTTTTTTTTTTTTTTTTTTTTTTTTTTTTATTTGCACAAGTAAAATTAACAATGTACAATTATAACACTCCTAGACATATTAAATGTCTTTAAAAGCTTATCTAATCTGCAAGTCAAACTTAGCTATAATGTACAATTTTAACAAAATAAACAATTTTAACTTTAAACAAATAATTATACTACCTCTAAATATTGAGGGGGAAGAAAAGTACAAAGTTATTTCAGTAATAAAAATGTCTTTCTGTCTAATCTTTTATCGTCTTTTGTTTTATTTGAGACTACGGCCGACCGTCACGGTCAAAGACCAAGGAACCTCTGATCCGTCCGAAGATGCGGGGAGGCACACATGTTTTAGGGGCAGGCCCGCCACATGGGGGGGGGGGGGGGATACTGGGTCCTTGGTACCGGGGCCCGTGACGCAGGTGACAAACCACTACGAATTCATGTGTAACCCTTGTCTCGTAGGGAAAAGTGAAAAAATTACCCTAAAAATTCCGCAAAAGGTGAATAAAGTTTCAAAAACACGCTAGGGCACTATAAAATTTTTCTTACTTTTTTAGAGATTTTCAAGATTTTGAGTATATGTAGAATGATATTTTTAGTAACTGTGTTTCATTTTCTTCCGTTGTCGGATGCTAAGAGGCTCCTTTCTGGGCATCCTCGACTTCAATGGCTTAACTCCCTTGCCATAGACGTACGAAAGGGGAGTCCAGGGGGGCCCGGCTCCCCATAGAATTGAAAATTATCATCTGCCCCCTCAAAAAAAATTTATAGATGTTTTGAATGCAACAATTCGAAAGTTTTTGGTGCTGAAAGTAAACAAAAAGGCGTAATTATTCTGCAGAAATTGATGGAAAATCTCCATCATAAGAGCTTCATAATGCGTCCAAATAGATTTAAAATTTCAAAAATTTCCCGGGGGAGGCCCCCTAGACCCCCCCCCCCCTGTGCTAGGGGCCCGGGCCAGAAAATTGGTACCAGGGCCCGAGATGGGATGTGGCGGGCCTGTTTAGGGGAATAATTTAGAAAAGCCCTGAATTCCAAGCTCATATTTTTTTTTTTTTTTTTTTTTATTTAATTTTGTAATTACACATATTGAATTACAACTTATATTACTAGACCTTACGAGTCTTTACAAATTTTCCTTTAAGCCTAATATAATAAAAAAGAAATAAACACCGCTTTATGGATTAAATTAATGAGAATGAAAATGAAGGATGAACAAATGAGATAGAAGTAAAATCCTGTAAAAAGCGGGAGAAAAACTAACTGATATTAACTATAATTATTCCTAGAACTAGATTCTAGAGAATTTTTCTACTAACTATGCTTTCGCCCTGTCAGTCGACTAAGACTGGTAAGGGCCAGAGGCACGAGCCTAACACCGACGGAAATGAGCTGTGCTCAACTCATGTGGTTTGCGTCTTTTTAACCTCCGGGTCTCGGAGCCCCAATCCAAAAGCGCTATTGCTTCGGGATTGGGGTGACCGCCCAGTCTCTCTTCATATCTATTGTACATACGTGAGATGTACATGTCCATCTCTTCGATCCCGAGCTCATCTCTAATATCGATGTTACGCTCGTACCACCTGGCCCCTGCCATTTGTCTGAGTATTTTATTTTGAATTGTCTCAATAATTTTGAGATTGGAACTGGCGGCACACGCCCAAATCTGGCAGCCGTATACCCAGATTGGCCTTAACATTGATTTATAAAGTAAAACTTTATTTTTTAGCTTTAATTTAGATCGCTTTCCGAGAAGCCATAGCATCTGTCTGTGCTTTAAGTCAATTTGCTTTTTCTTATTTAGAATATGCTCCTTCCATTTTAACTTACAGTCCATGGTAAGGCCGAGGTAAGGAGCCTTTTGCGCATGGGGAATAGCAATTTTATTTAGGATCACAGGGACATAAACATATGGTCTTAAGGTAAAGACCACGTTAACTGATTTGGTGGCGTTAAGCGCCGTGCGATCGCGCTCAGTCCAATCCTGGATGTCGTCCAGGCACTCTTGGATGTTAGTGACTGTCTCCTCATATGTGGGCGCGGAGGACGCAACGGCCGTGTCGTCCGCAAAGATCCCAATTTTCCCTTTTTTAGGTTTTGGTACGTCAGCTGTAAAGAGACTAAAGATTAGGGGGGAGAGTACTGAACCTTGAGGTACCCCTGCTCTTATTTTCCTAAATTCAGAGTAAGAGTCTTCAAATCGAACCCTAAAAGATCTATCTGCTAAGTAGGACATTATTAATTGCACGTGGTTCCCAGGCAAGAATTTAGAAAGTTTAAATGCCACTTTAGAATGCCAGACTTTGTCAAATGCCTGGGCGACATCCAAGAAAACTACATTACAAAACTGTTTCTCCTCTAGCGCCTTTTCAATATAAGAAGAGATCCGGTGTAATTGTTCTATTGTGCTATGTTTAGCCCTGAAACCAAACTGCTCATTAGGAAGTAACTTTTTCTTATTTACAATTGTCAGTAAACGTTTAATATATAACTTCTCGAAAAGTTTGCATATCAGGGGAAGTAAGGAGATAGGGCGGTACGAACTAGGGGCTGAAGGAGGTTTTCCGGATTTTAAAATAACAATCACCTCAGCCAATTTCCATTGACTAGGGATGTATTTCAATGACAATGCTGCATTAAAGAGTGCTTCTAATTTTTTGATTGCCGCAGGAGGAAGTTGCTTGAGGATAATTGCTGAGATAAGATCAAAACCTGGACTTTTCTTGATTTTTGTTTTATATTTAATTTCCTTGAAAATTTCGTCATATGTAATTTTGTTGATTTTTTCTGCAGGGAGAAAATTAATATTACCAACTTCTTCCTCTAGTTCGCATTCCTTCTCTGGAGATTCGCAGGGGTTAGGTTGAAATACTTTTTCAAGGTGATCGGCAATAGTATGGGCTTTTTCCTGGCTATTATTTGCCCATTCACCGTCCGGTTTTCTAATTGGGAAGCTAGCTAGGAAAGGACGTTTTAGGGATTTTGTCGCTTTCCAAAGGGTGTAATCATTAGCTTCGCTTGGGCTGAGATTAGCTACAAATTTTTCAAATTTTTCATTACGAAATTCATTAATACGTTTCTCCACTGCCTTGTTTAGTCTATTGTAGAGATTTTTATCAGATTCATGGTGAGTAATCCTTCTCCTCCTTCCCGCTTTGTTTTTACGGTCAATAAGGCTGAGTATTTCCTTTGGAAGAGTGCATTTATGATGAAAATTATTAAAAGTTCTAGCAACCGGCGTGCTTGCTTTTGCAGCCTCTTGGATGCTCGAAATTAATGACTCTGCCTCCTTATCAAGTGTGGAGCAGTCGTTTATTGAAGTTGAGTTATTAATACGGGAAGTTAATAATTCTCGAAATTTTTTCCAGTCTGTTTGAGTAGAAATTAGACAGGGTGGGCGTTTAACTAATACTGGAGTAGCAAATATAGATAAGAAAACCGGCACATGATCTTTTTTTCCCTCTAACACATTGCAAGAAGTTTTGTTATTGAGATTGAGATTATTGAAGATGAAAAAATCAATTACGTCTGGCTCTTTCAATGGATTACCTGGATAGAAGGTGGGTTTACCCGGAGAGATAAAATCACCTCCGATAAGATTGACTGCAGTTTCAAGATTATCACCTTTCGGGTTAGTTAATCTCGAACCCCATCTGACGTTTTTACAGTTGAAGTCCCCCCCGATAAGAAAGCGAGGACCCAATTTATCAAGTAGACCAGAATAGTCGTCAACTGAGCATCGATGACGTGGTGGAGCGTATAACGCGCTGACATTAAATGGCCCTAGCGATGACTCAATTTGAATAATCACCGCTTGGAAACGTTCTTCTTCTACAATTTCGAGAACAGAGTGTTTAATGTTTTCCCTGATAGCAATAGAGGCTCCCCCCCTAGCGTTATTAGAAGGATGTCGTGAATTATAAAATCTATATCCTTTCAAGTATCCTCTCGATTCCCTAGCAAAATGGGTTTCAGAGAACAATGCTATATCTACGCGTAATTTTGCCATTTTTTCACTAAATTCTAAGAGTTTAGCAGGTTTTAATCCATTCGCATTCCATGCGATAAGATTAAGAATGCTTTCATTTTTGTTGTTCATTTTATCGAGAACTCAACACTCGGCTCATAAGAGCCTGTTCGTATTTTTCCTGTCTCTTACTCATCTCCTCTAGTTGCTTCCTTAATGATTCAATGGTCATTAAGAGTTGACTTATGAGCTCTTCCTGTTGATTAGAGGGTTTCGGGCCGGATACTGCGTCGGCGAAGCTAACTCCTTGTTTAATAGCACTAGGAGGATTTTTTCCCCCTTTTTTCTTTTTATTTGGTTTATCTGGGAAGTTAGGAAAATTAGACCCATCGATCTTTCCCTTTCTCATTTTAATAGATTTTTCTCTGTCTTTTTGCATCGCTTTCGCGAAGGGGCAGCCTCTATAGCTAGCTGGGTGACCTGTTACCCCACAATTTGCACACTTAGGGTTGATAATGCGCTTCGCCCAAGGGCATTCTGTGGATAAATGTTTAGCTGCGCACTTTACACAACGTGCTTGCTTACCACAATATGCTTGGGAATGTCCGAAATTCTGACATTTTCGACACTGTATTATCTTAGTAGTACTAACTTTAATGGGTTCTACTTTTACAACCATAGAACAGATTCCAACAATCTTATAGATTTTTTCTATATCATCAGTATAGTCGAAGTCGACCTGATGGACTGGTATTTTTATCAGTTTAGTTTTACTTACATAAGCAGAGTCAGCAATAAAAAGAGGCACATTATCTTTATCTACAATTGTTTCTGAGGGGTAGGTTTCGCCTGAGGTTGTCTCATTGACGGTGGAGTTTGTTTCCATAGCCGAGACTGAATTTTGCTCAGGCACTGACTTAGGATCAGGGGTCTGTGGAGCTGAATCCACAGGTGATACTGATTTTTTCAAAGCTTTAAGTTCCGCGTCCGATAGTGGGACCCGTTTCATAAGGCAAGTCGCTTTTTTAGGTTTAAAACCTTTATTTTTTAAGTCGTCAAGAATATCTTGCTCTTCGATTGAAGGGTGAAGCCCTCTTACAATAACTTTAATATCACGCAGATTTTTATTGCAGTGAGTGTAGTACTGCACTTTATTATTAGTCTCATGTGTTTCTCTGAGGGATTCTAAAATTATTTTCGCCGTAGCGTCGTCTTTCGGATTTAGTTGCCAGACTTCATTATTAATAATTTTAGTTCTGACATCTTCCTTTTTAACTGATTTTTTTGTAATTATTTCTACAAGATTAACATAATTGTCTACACCTATAACTTTAATGGGAGGAGTGGGTAAAATTTTCTTAACACTAGATGCATTTGATACACTAGGATTAGGTATATTTACTTTAACTGGAGCGCTCTCACCCGGTTTGGTTTGTTGATCATCGGTATGGACACTTGAAGCTGAAGTACTCGCTCTCTTACGCTTCCTTCTTTGAGATTGGATAGCTTTCCGTTTGGAGTTAAATTCGGGATCCGAGTTGTAGTCGACCCATGTATCAGAAGATTCAGAGTCATCAGCATCGTGATTCGATTCCACGTCATTTTCCAGAGTGGCAAATTGGTTAGAAACAGGTGTTGTAGATGCACCTGGTTTTGGTGTAACTGGTTTCCCAGTGGCGAACTGTGTTAATTTAGATTGCCCTGAGGGCTTACGAGAGTTATTTTTAACTAACTCTTTCCCAGATTGTAGATGGGCATCTCTAGATCGAGAGCTTGCATTTGCAGAGCTAATCGCATTAATTTGTTCCTGTAGTTTCTGTATTTTTTTCGCATTTTCTGCTTCAAGGGAATTGATTCTATTCACCAGTTCATTTTTGTCACTGGACAGCGTTTTGACCATGTTTTGCGCCTTGGTCATAAAACTTTTAACTGATGCATCAATGGTAGGGGCCTGAAGAACAGGAACAATGTTGGTGTTTAGAATTTCATCAATAATTGTTTCTTTATCTTCTACCGACGCCATCGCTGTCAAGCTTGACTCCGTAGCAGTAAGAGAGAGGTTATCATCCGCCCTTGCAGACTGAGGGGGGCGGGGCGGAGACCTCGGGAGAAGAGAACTTTTCCCGAACGGATTTTCCATTTGGCTATTTGGCAACGTGTCTAGTTTAGTTCGAGGTAGGTAGGTTAGGCCGGTGAGCAATCCCCGCTTTAGACATTTTTCGCACCCGAGAAAAACGTTGTTGACGTAGCTACACTTGACACCGTGTTTACACACTACAGGCCGGTCTGCCATACGATTGTTTATTGTTTATGATGACTCTGGCACTAATATCACTCGGGACCCGGCCGCCAGAACACCGCGACGCGAGCACTTTTCTCGATTCCAGCAGAATCACATGCTGGTGATTTTCTTTCCGAAATTTTGTTGAAAAATACTGATCCGGCGTGAGATGAAGCGCGACCGTCTCGCTTCAGAGCACAACAACGAGTGGCAAGCTCATATGGCTTACGTCTTTTCAACCTGCGACTGCATCGGTCTCATTCCAGGAGCGCAAGCGCTTCTTGGTTGGGATGACGATGTAATCTCATTTCATACGCAGAGTACATCTTGGTGATGCAATTCTCCATAGAGTCAATATCCGAGGTCAGCGCGAATATCTGCATTCCTCTCATACCATTTGGCTTTAACTATACTTCGTAAGATCTTCATTTGCATGATTTCAATTTTATCAAGATTTGACTTGGCTGCACAACCCCACAATTGGCAACCATAACTCCAAACTGGCCTCAACATTGACTTAAGGAGAAGCAACTTTAGCTGCAGGGAAAGTCGAGATTTGCGCCCCAAGAGCCACTGCATATTAGAGAATTTCAGTCGCAGTTGATCGACCTTTTTTTTAATGTGAGCACCCCATCTGAGCCTGGAATCCAGGTGGAGGCCGAGATATTTTGAGACAGTGTCGTTGGGAATTTGAGCTTCTCCTAAAAACAGAGGAACATGATTAAAAGTCTGTTAGTGAACACTACTTCCACTATGACTTAGAAGCATTTAATTTTGTTTTATCTCTTTTTGTCCATTTGTTTATTCTGTTTAAATGAGTTTGAGCGTTATAACGTGCCTCCCTGTAACTTCGGGAAGAAGCTAGCACGAGAGTATCGTCGGCATAAACTCCCAATTTCCCCCCTCTCCCAGACTGCGGGATGTCCGTGGTAAAAAGGGAATAGAGAAGGGGGGAAAGACAGGAACTCTGCGTAACTCCTGCCCTTATAGGTCTAAAATTGACCGTATCATACGAACGATTAATTTCATCCTAACCTCAAAAAAGATAGGAAATATCGCGTTAACAACTTAGCTGAAAAGACTGATTCATTATGCCCTTAAGAAATAAAATATTAATCGATTTTACTTTTGTTCGAGTGAAATTTTAACGCAAGAATGAGTCACAATTAGCCAGAATTTCGATGATGAAACTAACGAGAAAAGCATTGCCACTGAAGTATAAATTTAATGTCACATTCTACTGCTTTCAGTGATGATCATCACCGACGACCATCAATATTGCAAGGAGTTTCTTGTAATATATATTGGAATTTTTAAGAATATCCTCCAACTAATCTAAATATATTTGATGTGTACAATCAATATTCGTGTGTGTGAAAAAATAAAATAATTTTTAAAGATAATTGGACGTATTTCTATCAAAGAGAACTATGTGCAGAGGGAAAGATGGGGTGTGCTCGTTAGTGCTAGGGCCATAAGAATGGATGGGAAATATAAAGCGCCAGTGACGTTGCCGCCGCTGCGGTCGTTGCTCGACTGCATTAACTCATGAGCCCTGGCCACAACGCTCTAGGCACATCCCATGGATCATACAGTTTGCACGTAGTTCCGTTTGACAGAACCTAAAATCCCGCTCTTCCAATTCAGCAAACGGAATTGTGAGCCAACTGAAAGCGGCACCCATGAGCCATGGGCATGTGCCTAGAGCGTTGTGGCCAGGGCTCATGCGTTAATGCAGCCGAGTAACGACCGCAGCGGCGACTACGTCACTGGCGCTTTATATTTCCCATTCATTCTTACGGCCCGAGCACTAACGAGCACATCCCATCTTCCCCCTGCACATAGTTCTCTTTGACAGAATCAGTTAGTTAGTTAGTATAATTTTAAGACATTCAGCGTCTCAGGCTATTAACGTATTTACAGATAATTTTGAAAATGGGAGTATACGTCCTATTTTGAAACATAAAAGATACATACACCTGTTTTTTCTGGTTTTACCGTTGCCACGCAATTGAGCGCCCTAATCTTAGATCATGCGGAATCAGCAACTAGCTCTATCTGCCAAGCAAATTTTATAACCGAGGAATCGAAGGCGCTTTAAATTTTTCAAACCTTACACTTGCTCATTCCAACGAAAACTCTATAATCAGTTTCTAGAAGTTCTTTAAAATGATGGCACTGTAATACCAGTGTCTCCCATAGCTCTTGCTCAATAAAGAAGTAGACATTTCATTTAATTATAGAATAGAACGTATAGAATCGTACCTGATTCGGTTCACCGGCGTACTTGTACTCCTCTTCGGAGTTCCGAAGAAATGTTGAGATTTTTTTTTCTTCACCTTTCTTTTCAGTCGAGGTCTCTTTTTCATCTACCTCTTCTTCTTCAGGCACCTCCTCAACGACTTCCATCGCTGCAAAATCAGTGATTTTTACAGCCCAAAACCATTTTCACAGTATATTCGGAGAAAATATGAGAAGGAAATTTTTAATAAAATTAGTGGTAAACTAACTATTTTTTAGCTATAAACAGAGCTCGTATTTTCCTATGCATTGGTAAATTTTGAAATGAATTTCAATCTTCGTCATTCACATTGTTCCTTTGCTCCTCAGAGAAGTGACGATTAGAAACGAGCCTATAAAGATACATTGTGTAAAAGTGGAATATGTTTGAATGGGTAAAATTTCGAAGTTTTGAGGTCATCATAGGAATTTAGAGAACTAAAAAAAGGGATTACCTACCAATAAAGAGGAGATTTAATTTAAATATGGGTATACAAGGCTAAAACATTATTAAAACACTAAAAGGCAGAAATGTCTTGATTTCTTGTGAATATCTTGTCAAAGGACGTCTGTCATTCTTAGTATGTTGGAGCGCCTTCAATTTCGTATGATACTGTGCAACACCACTGTGCTGAAATAGTTGCTTTAGGCGTCGGGGCACGCTGCGGCGCGGCGAGCGACTGGCCAGCGCATTGGCGCCTACAAACCACTTCAACTACTTCAAACTACTTCAAGCATTGCGCAATGCGTGAAGTATCCCCTTAGGTTTGTAGGGACCAGTGCGCTTTACGCGCTGGTAGCACGCCGCTCCTGTCTGGTTCTAATATTTAAACTCGCGGAGTCAGCATTTTTCAGCTCACGATTTTGAAATGTTTGTACACTCTGCATGGGTTGTCCTCATTTAAATTGATCAATTTTAATTGGACGTATTTCTGTCAAACGGAACTAAGCGCCAAATTGAGTTCCTTTTGAAGATTTTAGAATCCCGGATAGCGCGTTCTGTCAAACGGACCTAAGCGCCACGGAAAAGCATTGCGAGTATAGGAGGATCGAGCATAGCATTCCGCAACACCCGCCAATCCAAGCCCCCCTCTCCTTTCCTCCCCCTATGGCGCTTAGGTCCGTTTGATAGAAATACGTCCAATTGGCGTCCTTTGACAAGATATTCACAAGACATCAAGACATTTCTGCCTTTTAGTGTTTTAATAATTTTTTAGCCTTGTTTACCCATATTTTAATTAAATCTCCTCTTTATTCGTATATTCGGGCTATGTTTTTGTGCTTTATCCTATCAATAAACTGAGGCCTAAAATGAATTGGATTTAAAAAAATAAAAATTAAAACGATAAAAAAATAAAATCATGGCCTCTTTTAAACCCATTCATAGAAGAATCGATTCCTCCCTGCTAAAAATGACAAGTAGGCTATTCAGAATTCGCCAACTCACATGAGTAGAACTTCCTTCTTATATGAGTAGATATCCTACTTATGAGAGAAGAAATTCTACTCATACCACTAGAATATTCTACTCATAAGAGAAGAAAACTTCAACTCATATGAATTCAATTTTTTTCATTTTTCAGAAGTGCTGTTTCTGACCAGGGGACACTGACATAGTATGTAAATTAGAAAAATAAAAACATTTTGTTTTCATGATTTTTTTGATGCGGTGACTAGTTTCTGAGATTTTGGACACGGTAGATTCAACGCTGAACTCATGTGAGTTGAAATCTCTGGTCATATATGAGTTCGAATCTCTAGTCATGGAAGTTGGCGAAAACTGCATAGAGAAATTCTGCTCGTATGAGTCAAATTCTATTCATATGAGTTGAAATTCTGTTCATATGAATTGAAATTCCATTCATATGACTTTGATTTTCTCCTCATTCGTACTCACCATTTTTAGCAGGGGAGAAATAGTTTAAACATTTTTGTGGCGCACGACTAAAGCAGTCAACAGTGCAGCGGGCTGATCATTGAAATCAATAGAACGTATTTATGCCAAAAGGAACTAAGTCTCATGCAAACCCTATGCACATAGATCCTTTTAGCATAAATACGTCCTTATATATATATATATATATATATATATATATATATATATATATATATATACACTATGTCTCATGCAAACCCTATGCACATAGATCCTTTTAGCATAAATACGTCCAATAGACGAAGCGATATACAAAGAAGACGATAGGAAAATGAAGCTATCCTCACGGTTAAAGCGGGTGGTAGTTATACAAAACTAGGGGGAAAATGATGGACTAACCATATAGGGTCTCGTGGATCGCCGTCAGTTACTCATCTCCTTTGTCCAGTGCATCCACCCGCCTCCACCAATGGGATCGCTACAATTCCTCCTCGTCTTCTCTCAATCAGTTTCAATGATTAGCCCGCAGTGAGTTCGAGATTTCATGAGCAGCACCTCCGAGTAAATCGTCGCTCCTCTGACGCAATGGCGCACAGTGGATCGAGTCAATGGAAGAGGTCGGACATGAAATTTTTGACAAAAATCGTAAAATTTTACGTTTATCGCATCACAATGTTAATTATAAGGGTTGCTTTTTTGAGAAAATTTTACGAGAAAACCGATAAAACTACTTTCAAAACATCAAAATTTCATATTGATGAAGATATACGCTTTTGAAGTTTTTTAATCATGTCCGACCTTTCCAATGGACTCGATCCACCGTGTGGCGTATCTCGCTTTCCACGTTAGCCCTGCTCCCCGTAAAACTCTTTGCTTTCCGGGGCTGATGTGGAATTAGAGGCATGGCCGAATTTAGGGGATGGCTGCGGGCTACATGGGCCGCGGCCCATGGTGGCAAATTTTGCAATTTTTTTTAATGTAGGTATAAAAATAACGGATTCAGAAAATAAAATACGAACGAGAAAAGGCGACGAAATTTCTCATTTCCTGCATTAATAGTAATTTCTAATTTTGTCGTTTTTCGGTGATACAAGAGACAGCACCTTTAATTAGTCGAGTTGAGAGAGAGACCAATCACGCAATTTGGCTTGGTGCGGCGCGGCGCATAGAGAGCAATGATGACGAGGACTTGAGATGAGATGGAGAAGCCCTCGGCGCAGCGGTCCGGCATGTAACATACATTAGCGCCTACAAGACAGCATGAATACTTCTCGCATTGCGTCAAACACAGTGCGTTCAGCAGCGGTCGGCGTGAAACGCATGGCGCCTACAAGACTGTAGGAATACTTCACGCATTGCGCCAAACACAGTGCGGTCAGCGCGGCGCGGCGGCAGAAGTTAAAATTATTAAACCACATCTATATTTGTTCTTTCATAATTTTTTCGTTCATTTCTTATAAACGGAAGGCCATGCTCACACAGAGATAGGTTTACGGAACTTAACTTTCGCGCAAAGTTCCGTGAACTCCTGCTAGTAGTGTTGACAGGGTTTTTGGAAAAAATGTGTCCAACACGAGTAAACGCGTCTTATGCACCCCTCCCCCTCCGGCACGTTTACCTGATGGTATTTATTGATGTTTCAAAACGAATGAGAAGGGGATGGCAAAATACAGGCGGCCCATGGGCGGCAAGTAGGTAAATCCGGCCCTGATTCGAGATACGCCCTTAAGTCAGAGGAGCCACGAAATATGAGGGGAGAAGGTCTTCGGCGTATGTAATGTACATACCATTCTTAGATGTCTCGTGGAGTGTTCCCGCAGACTGGGATTCCGGAAATGAGACTTTCAGCTTGGGCTGAACGCTTTCAGAGGCCAGGAAAGTCCGCAAAACTGGTATCGCTACAAATCCGCTATTCCGAATCAAGATCAAACTGACTGGCTTGCACGAACAGAGCATTAATAACCGCTCACAAATCATCAGCACAATCTGAAAAAATGCATTGAAAGTAATTAAGCATTTCAAGACAACAAAGCTAGGTACATGCAAAACCCGATTACGGCAGGCTTATGAGTAATAGCAATCGCTGAAAGGGATGGAGGGTTCATTCTTTCCCCTTCTTTTGTAACGCTTCAATTGATAAAGTCGTAGAATGCGCACCTCCAGTTGTAACATTTCAAATTTCTATTCATCTTTTCATTTTCTTCAAAAAAAGCCGATCAATAGTTTCTCTCGAAATTTTCTGCAAATTTTTGTCATTCTCATAAACATACTAGGGGCCCTGCCCCCTGACCGCCACGCGGTTCAACCCCCGAGAGGGCGCCTCGCGCCCTTAGGCCCGCTTCGCGGGCCCTATACGCATAGGTATAGGCAAAAATGTTCTTCCATTTTAATACACCATTTTTTGTTCGAGCTGCATCGATTTCAAGATTTTTGACGTAACACTCAGATTTGTAAATGATGAGGAATAGCTGGATGTACATATACCTTGGACCTTGAACCTTGAACCCTGAGCGATTTGAGCGATGCACCGTTCCTCAACGCTTCGAATGAGGAGCCCTTCACGAGCTTTTCCGTAGTTTTATTGTTTATTCGAGTCACTCAGGTAGAATCTCACACCTTGACGTTTCTGAAAGGACATATCTCTCACGCTATTAACATTGGACTTAAGTGACATGAGCTTTAAAAGCTCTACAACATTAAAAGTTCGGGGTTTAATAATGTTTTGCACATCTACATCTACTACAGATGACATACATGTAAAGATCATCCTTATCGGTCCGGCAGTTCGTCAGAAATAGTGCTTCCAAGATTTTGCTTGTAGCTGTATAATATAGATTCACAATAAATTTCAAGGAGATTTCGACGATTTTTCTTTAAAAATGAACCATTTTTTAACGTTGCGATGGAAATGCGCATTTTTCGACCGTGGCCTCTCGCTTTATTTCGATTTGATCATCGTTAGGTATCATGAATATTTTAAGATGCTAGGATTATAAAATGAAAAATAAATTGAACATTTGCAGAAATTTAGCACTCGATTTTGGTGAGTTTGGAAAGCCTTCTAAATAAAACAAGGTATTTCGCGTTCTGTTCAAAGAGCCGAAAATGAAGCCGAGCCGTTTTCCGTAACAGTTTCTTGTCCGAAGCAGTGTTGACGATACTAACCTCTGGCTGCATCTATTCATTCCTCATGGATTTGTACGTTGCATAAAGATAAAATTGAAGCCGTTCTGTTTTTTCTTCCTTTTTTTCTTGCCTTCACAACATAGAGTAGAAATGAACATAAAGGATGGTTATCGTGCACTTTCAGCATTCAAGTAAGTCCGCCAGATAGAGAGTTTAGTGACAACAAATATCGAGTCATACCTTTGGGATATGGTGCAGGCACCGAGATTCTTGACCGTGAAGCATCATTTTTTGAAGTAACACGTATTGTGGCAGTGAGAAATCAGGTGTAGAGCTGCTTCTGGTCGGACCACTGTCATGACAAAAAAAAAAATAAATAAGAAAGGTTAAAAAGGAAGATTGAAAGACTCTAGAAAAATAAAAAGAAAAGAATAAAAACTCGGAAAAGAAGAAAATCGAAGATTATGATTTAACTATTATATCGGAAAGGTATTTATTAAATGTTTGGGGTAAACGTTGAGAAATTTAGAGATTTTGAATATAGAGATAATGCGAGTCCCCAGTTTTATAACCATTCGCTAATTTAGTTACACACGAAGGAATCGATTTGTACAATCGTACACCCGCATGGTAATCACCGCGATGAGACAGCTTACATTGACGGTAAATACAACACAAAACGAAGGTTATCACAATCCCAATAGCAACATTGGGGGATCCAGCAAATTGGCATCATCGTTTTTCTCTATTTAAATATATGGAAATGTATCGTTCTTGGAGGGGCCTTATGCTCCGACAAGGATCGATTATTTAATATAGGTTTAAATTGAGGGAATCCGGTGTTGCAAAATTGCTGGATTCGACTCTCAGTGGCTATAAGTTGCGATCTGATCGGAGAATGTTTCGCGATTTCATCAACGTCGATTTATTGCAACATTATGGGATAAAAAACTGCGATTCATCGCATAAATTTTCAATAAAATGGCGATTTTATCGACGGCAATCCAGCGCAAAATTGTCAAAAAAATCGCAATAATTTGAAAAAAAATTTCGATTTTATAGAGATAAAACGGCGACAAGATCTAGGATAATCGCTCAGATATTGATGATCCGAGCGAATTTCAAAAATTTTAAAAAAATCGTGACTTGGTTTCAAAATATCCGGATTTTTTCGTTGAAAAATGCTGTTAGAGATATTGCCGAAACCCAAAATAACAAAAATTGTGATAAAGTTGTTACTTTGACGATGCTGATTTTTGACAAAATTGAGGTTAACGAACATGAAATTGCGATGGAATGACAAAAATATTTGGTGAGAAAGGGTCACACGATAAAATCTGATGGAATCGCTCGAATGATGATAGAATCTTAGCGACTGTATCCCGATGAATGGTAAATGATGTCCCATCTGTATTTCATAAAATCGTAAATCTCCTGTTGAAAGTCTTACTCGGAGAGAAGTAAACATTCTTCATTGAAAAGTTAAGTGATTCGCCGGTGAGATTAGCTTTAGTCGATTATTACGATGACTTTGCTGCCGTGCAACCGCGAAAACGCCGTGAACACCATTTAAATTTTTTTGGAAACAATTTATCATAGCAGTAAAACTTGTGTACCTCGAGGCAATGTTTTTACAGAATAGACCACTAGACAAGGTACGAATTTCAGCTTTCTGATACATGTTTCTTCACCAAAATTTTACGTAAAACACGATGCGCACGACGAAAATTACCGAAATCAACTCCTTCCGAAGATATTTAATGATTCTTGGTGCGTGAATTGAAACCAACCGCTCATGAAAACTCAATGCTCTACGTGATTCACATCGCGCGCTTAACGTTATCGTGAAAGTCTCTGCGATACGAAAATCTGACAACCATCAATCTTAACGCTTTGGTTAAGCTATAGCAAATTACTGATAGTTTGAAAAACACATGGTGGGAGATGAACATCGCTCGATTGAGAAGCTTGCTGAAATCATTATAGTGCGCGATTTGACTCACGTAGAGCTTTGAGTTTCTTGTGAGCGGGCAGTTCAAATTCCTCGTAACCAATGTGAAATAAAAATGTTAATATCTCCGTCAGGAGTTGGTTTCAGTAATTTTCGTTGCGCGAATCGTATTCTACGTGAAATTCTGGTTAAGAAACATGTATCAGAATGCTTAAATTCGTACCTTGTCTAGTGGTCCATTGGTTTGGAAATACTATCAAGAACCTAACCTGAATTTTTTTTTCTGCTGGTTTAAGGGCTTTGTTTCCAGCACCTTCAGCCAACTTTAGACAATGTTTAGTGTCCGTAGACATCGTGGGATCTCCATGCTCCAGGCTTTTCCAATTTTCAGGGATAAGGGCCGAGGAGAATCTGTTTCAGCTGATCTACTCATCAATTCCGTGAAAATTAGACGCCACCACCGGGATTTGAACCCGGGACCTATTGACCTAGAGTCAGACGCGCTGACCACATTAGGCCAACCTGGTCGGCAACTTGAAAATTTGAGGTGCACGGGTAAAACAGTTTTCATTTCATAAAGTGTTAAGTTCCGAGAAACGCAGATAATTCTTGATGGATTTACGGCGTTCTTGCTTAGCACGACAGTAGGAGCTCTTACTTTTTTGAGAAGATGATGCTATTTGGGAGGATGTACTGTTCGAACTCCTGGACACTTTGAATTTGACCTCTAGTTTGGATTGATTGCGGTCGTTTCAGACGGACGAACCGGATGGCGTCGTTCGCTTTTAACCTGACCGCATAAACTAGGTAACACGCGATGAGAACACCTGTCCGACCAAGACCTGAAAATTGAAAAAAGGTGCGCCATGTACCATTCTTTTCATTACCATCCCCTAAGTATTACCAAAGAATACGACCCTATGTAACACATATCGACGGCATTACTATTGTGCTAAGGAAAAACACCGTATGAGCCTTCAGGCGTTGACAACTCCTGGCAAATCACTAATTTTTGGGAAAATTTTTAAATATTGGTCTACCAATTTCTAAGATAATTTTGTTTGTAATTTGATCTAAGACTTCTGGAAAATTTTAAAGAAAAATATTTGTAAATTTCCTCAAAAATAAACATTTTATCGAAGGAAATTTGGCAACTCCCGAATGTTCATACGGCGCTCTTAATTAGCACGGCAGATTAGCGGATCCAGCAAATTGGCAACATTGTTTTTTTTCCCTTTAAGCCTATGGAAATGTATCGATTCTTGGAGGGCCAGGTGCTCCGACGAGAATCGATTATTTAGCATAGGTCTAAGTGGAGGGAATCCGGTGTTGCCAAATTGCTGGATCCACCTCTGATCGACGGTGAAATTAGTACCTAGACTGCATATCTCGGTTTGCGATTTTGTAGACTTCCTGTCATACTTTATATTTCAAATGGGAAACTACTTAACGTCAATTCTTGAAAACTTCCGTGCGTTTTCCTATCCATGTGAAGAAACCTATGTGAAAATTTAAAAAAATGAAATTGATTTGTTCTCCTTCAAGAAAATAAAATGGGAGCGCGAAGATTTTTAAACACCGCAAACAAGATACGTGGTCTGGTAGTTTCACCGTCCACATACGGTACCAGATCTAAACTATTAAACTTAAGTATTTTCTTAATGTAGCTATGCCCATTTGCACACATTCAAACCAAATAAAAACTTCCACATCTCGCATCCGAATGATTTTTTGCAACTATTAGGTTCTCTACATTTATTATAGTCAAGCTTTTTTCTCGTTTGCTGAATGAGCAATCGCGCAAAGTTTTCTGAACTCCACAAGAACATACTCAGAGAATCAATCTGGGATAATTTTATTTTGGAAGAGATAACATATATTCATTACTAAAGAATATTCGTGTTTGTTGAGTAGATCAGAGCATATGGATAAAGAGGAAACTGATCAGAGATAGTCTTGGATCAACTTCAAATTCGTGATGAGATTTAGCTGTAATAAAAAAGTACAATCAAAAACTATTCTAGGGACCAGAGTCATGGTTTAATTCTGGATTTGAAAGTATATTTATAGAAAGATTCTTTATGAGAGGTATCCCATATAAAAGAGAACACATTTTCTTACCAGCATGGCAGTGGATTGCAACTTTTCCTTCTGTCAGAGCGAAACTTAAAACTTTGACCATATCAAGTAAGCTTGATGATTCCATAACGCCGTAGTCTTCCCATTCATAGTTATAGAAGTAAACTGGATCCGTCAAACACAATGTTCATGAAGCATAACCAGGAAAAAGAAGGAAAAACGAACAGTTTTAATTAAAACTGCATTTTAATTTTTCGCTCCTAGTCCTAGGTCTCATTGGGACACACCATGGTGGGATTATTTAAAACCTCGTGCTCCTAGTGTAATCTTCATTCATTTATCTAGTTTTTTGTTTTCTTCCTTTCCCAAAGGAATATAATCAAAGTTATTAGCCTTTACATTTTAGACGCAAAGGCGAGCTGATAATAATACTGATTGTCACTTGATGCGTTTCGACGCTTTGTCAACTCTTCGGGCCCGTTGACTTCAAGGGCTATTAATTTCGGATTTTGTTCATTCGGAGGTTCCTACTCATACTTCTTTTTCCCTTTCCAAGGAAAACCTATAAATAGATTGGAATTAAACGTTAAAACAATATTTTTTGTCATTTCTCCGGAAAATTACGGCAGACTTTCAAGTGTTTAATATTCGTTTACTCGTACATAATTAGCGGTGCAAAAGTTGCATCGTCGCTAATTGAGGTATGCATGTTTCTTACCTAACCGTCCGTGGTCAGGAAATGTGTATAACTGCGCAGTGTAATATACTTAAGCGGAATCGTGATCTTCTGTCCCCCATCGAGTGGAAGCGACACTGTAGAAGGCGCTATGAGCAACTATTTCACCACAGAGGTATTGCACAGTATCATTTGAAAATGAAGGCGCACTGACGTTTGTAAATTGACTGGTGGGGTGGGTATCTTTTACCATTGTGTAGAGTCTTACGGATCGTGCGCAGTCTATACGTGAGATACATCTCTAAAAACAAAGGAGCTCAGCTCAGTTCATACTTTTAAATATTTAGGAGACAAATTTGGAAATATTGAGCTCCTCATCTTTCTGGGCAGATGCCACGACGTATTAGCGACGTTTACTCACTTTTATTTTTCATGAAGATTGATGGGTCGTACGTGAAGCCAGCCTTCTCCAGCGGACACCCGCAACTTCCATGTTCGCCCACTTTTTGTAAATTTACGATCGATCGAATCCCTATGCTGCTAGAATTTGATGAAGACCATATTTATTATGAAACAACCTGCAGAAAAGTATTCTATTTCATTGCATGGAAAACAACTTCTGGACTATAGTTATCTCGAAATAATGGACCATAAGGTGGGGGCGAAAATTGTTTGGTCAAACAGGTCCTCATATGACCCCTGGATATCTAGTAACCTAGACGCAAATAATAAAAGGGGGGACCACCAATTGAAGTGTGTTAAGCGCGCTTTATTTCTTTCCAATAAAAGGATAATGAATCCGCCGAAAAATATAAAATTATTTCATTTTGCAACATTCACACGTCACAATTGAATTTAAAAGCTTTAAAGTTGAGAAAAAATGTAGGATAAATATTTCAAGTGTAATGTCACGCAATGTTGAATCTGATCCCTCCTTTGTCCCCGAATCTCGCCATTCACTCGAGCTAAGCTTCTGGAGTCTATAGACCCCCTCCCGTCTTATGGTGTGACTTGATTTATTGGCGGCTTTTGAGTGATTTTGGTCACTAGGAATATTTCGTACCTTTGAAATTGTTTGATGAGGTTCCTCTTCACGATGATTTCAGTGCACGGTCGAGCCATTGCGAGAATTTCGTCCGTCACCCTGAAAATATAATTGAACGTCACATGAAACGTCCTTCGCGTTATTTAAGTACATACATATATGTTTTTAATATATGTAGCTCCTCAATTTTTCTTCTTGGGTAGCATAATATTCTGTATTTTCAAGCTATAAAGTTGACTTGTTTTTCTTCGGAAAAATAAACGAGGAGGAAGATTTTGAAACATAGCAATTAAGATATTTGGTTTCGCAATTTGGCCACCGATATGGTTTACGTTGTGATTAAAACAAGTTCAAGGCGATACTTCTCACATCATCATGAAAAGGACAATTTGCACAACTTCAAATAAGATTCAAGGATGTAACTTGAAAATAAACCCTTGCAAGGGCTTTCAATGGTTTGTCTCTACAAAAAAATTTAAAAAATCATTGATTTTAATACATTTTAAGGTAAATAATAAATACATTTTTCTAAGATTTCTAGATAGGTACAAACCTATCTTAAAATTCTTAAAAAGCTATAAAATGTGTTCTTCGTACTTTTAATTTTTGTAGAAAAAAATCATCGTAGTTTCTCTCACGAATTTATTCCCAAAATTTTAATGCTAAATTTTACGAAAAATCCGTTAATTTTACCCTTTTGACGATGCTGCAATACGGATCAATTTAAACCTCCCTTAATCATGATTTAAACCATTTGGGGCCTCTTAAGGAAAGGAGTTGTTTAAGGAGTATTTATGAACACGGCCTTGAGTGTTCGGCCGAGATACCGTCCAAAAATGTACCAGTGGCGTGGCGTGCTTTGCGATATATCGATCGATCTACCATTTAAACCTATGGTAATGAATCGATAAATAGGGTGTTCGCAGCGAACACCTTGATAATCGATTCTTTACCATAGCTTCAAATGGGGAAATATCGATAATCGATCATTCACGCCACGCCACTGAAATGTACGTTAGGTACATTTCTCCAAAAATTGTTCCCTCCTCCTTCTCGTTATCCATTTAACAATCACCTATTAGATCCCTCTACATTCACTCCTTTAAAAATGGAGTCTAGTTGAGCTGGCCACCTCCCCATTTTGAATAGATATTTTTGATATTTTTTTTTTCGTGCGGCTTGTATGTTTTAGAATGTTCCTTGTGGACCTACCTTCCACAACCGAACCTCAATTGGACGTATTTCTGCCAAACGGAACTGTGTACATTAAGACATGAGCCCTGAGACCCATAAGAATGTGTGCATAACAGGGCTCACGGCATAATGCACATAGTTCCGTTTGATAGAAATACGTCCAATTCTTTGTTTACAGTGGGCCAACTTTTGGGGCTCCATGAATGCCCAAAACTCGCCGACAAATCAGAGAGCGGTACACTTCTCCTGTAGTTTAAGGGTTGAAATGACAAAACTCTCCCGTAAATAGGTACTCTAGAGACGGTCACAAATGGAGGGACTGACCAGTGGGAGTAGATTCCTCTGATGGCTTTGTGGGTGGAGTCCCAGACCTCCGGGTTCTCGTACTTGCAGCGGCGCCCACCGCAGAAGACGGCGCACTGGACGCCCTTGGGCGCGCGACGCCGGACGCTCTCCGAGAAGGCCGAGTAGTTCGCTTCGATCGTGATCCCTTGCAACGACTGCGCTACACTCGTCACCGCCGCCAACGATGTCCGTCGCTCTTTCACCATACCAGCTTTCGCTGGGCTCATTCTGATCCAAAAAATATACAGATTTTATCAGTGAGCAAGCAGCGGGCTCATTGTTGAAATCGATCGACAGAGGTACAGACAAAGAAGACATAGGGAATATGGAGCGATCCTGTTGGTTGAAATGGGTGTTTGTTACAGACTAAGCGAGAAAATGATGGACTATTTGTAGGGCCTCTCGGGGGTTGCCGTTAGTTAGTCTATTGCCTACCTTCTTTGTTCATTGCAACCACCCGCTTCCACCAATAGGATCCCTCCAAATCCTTTTTGTCTTCTTCGTCTGTACATTTGTCGATCAATCTCAACAATCAGCCCACAGGGGGTGGAAGGGGGGCTGTACATTTTTTGAGAGAAAACCAACCACAGTATTTCTTTGAATTTTCGCGCAGGGCCGGATTATGGGGGTGGCCACAGGGGCCGCGGCCCTTCGCGGCAAAATGTAGGGGGCGGCAAATTTTGCGATCTTTTTGAATGTAAAAAGAGAGAAAAAAATCGGATTCAGAAAATAAATTACAAACAAGAAAAGACGACAAAATCTCTCATTTCTTGAGAGTGAAAGTATAGTAATTTCTAATTTTGTCGTCTCTCGGTGATACATGAGACAACACCTTCAATTAGTCGAGTTAGAGAAACAAAACACGCAATTTGACCTGGAACGGAGCGGCGCGGCGGTCAGCATGAAACGCATAGCGCCTACAAGACTACATGAATACTTCACGCATTGCGTCAAACACACTGCGGTCAGCAGCAGTCGGCTGGAAACCCATAGCGCCTGCAAGACTGCATGAATACTTCACGCATTGCGCCAACACAGTGCGGTCGGCGCGGCGGTGGAAGTTAAAATTTTTAACCACATACATGTTTGTTCTTTCATAATGTTTTCGCTCGTTTTTTATAAATGGAAGGCCTTGCCGAAACAGGGATGGGTTTACGGAACTGAACTTTTGTTGGTGTTGACAGGGCTTTCACAAAAAATGTACCCAACACGACTAAACGCGTCTCATACACCCCTCCCCCATCGACACGTTCACTTGAAGTTTTTTAATAGATCGTAATCGACGGATCACATGGGTGAGATTATATTGATATCGATTGGTTCAATATGTAACCACAGTCTCAAAAGTCAATTTAGAAATCTGAGGTAACGGGTCTTATGTGATTGAATTTTTACTTTCTGCCAATGAAAAGTGAAATTGTCAGGAATTGTCCCATTTTTAGCTTTTCCAAATTAAATCCTAAAATTTTTGTTTGAGATTATGTTCTATTGTTTTGAACCAAACGATACATCGAACCACTGTCGAATACGATCCAATGACAAATTCAAATAACAAATGAGAAGGGGGCGGAAAAATACGGGCGGCCCATGGGCGGCAAGTAGGTAAATCCGGTCCTGTGTTCGTGTGGATATTACGTGTAATGAGAGGATAAAATGTAGAAGAAATTTTAGGTAAACCCTTTGGCTGGTTTCCGTTTACTAAGCAGAAACTTAAGAAAAATGTGCAACGCTGCAATCAAAGATATTCTTTCTCCGACTTTAGCCATCAATTTAAGTTGCTTTTGGTTCAACCTGCCTAGCTGGATTGCATTATTTGCAGCAAGGAACTAAAATTCCTGGATCATCTATAAAATCTCACATCTGCACGAGGAAACTGATGGTTTTATGTTGTTTTTGAAACAAGTCAGAAACAGTAGTGCCATATTGCAAAATGTAGTCCAATTAAAGTTACGCATATTTTTTCTACAAGTAGCATAGATTGCAACCGTTGCAGCGGAATGTTGTGTATTTTGCTTCTCTGAAGATTGAAGGGGCCTTTCTTTTTTCGAACTAAACGTAACAAAATTTAAATACGTTGCGACTTTCCGTCGCATCAAAACTTACCTATCTTTCCGATACATGCAACTCATACTTTTGATCATTTAGCGTTGGCATGTAGTAATTATCAATGATGTAAAAATATTGTAAAAAAATGTTATTATACTGCATTAAATCGCAACTTTACTTCAATATTTTAGTTGCACTGGGTTACATAGTCTTGAATCAATCAGTAAACCAAAAAATGGGTCTAAGTACTTACGCAGTAATAGTCAAAGACGCATGATGTGAGTCCCAGCTGATTTTACCTTAAATTTCGTCATGAGAAAAGGGAGAAAAAACACCACGTAAACATTTTGTATCTGTTCGTCATGCACTTGGTTAGTCGACTCACGGAAGGTCCCATTCCGTGGCGGATACCACGGCTGGTTTACGTACAGCTGGCTACATTCCGTGACTGTGTTGATGCTGTTATCACTTACTAAGTTTCCAAAGAATGCTCCCCTCCCGCCTTCCCACTAAGAGCTTCAGCCTCGTCGCTTTGTTTACAAGGAGTAACCAATGACAACCAAGGGTAAGGACAATGGTACAGGCGCACAGCGCACAGCAATTCATCCACTACCCTTACGGCACTGAAAGTTGGTCATATTTCTGCCAAACGGAACTATGTGCAGTATGACGTGATCCCTGTCATGTATATATTCTTATGGGTCTCAGGGCTCATGTCTTAATGCACATAGTTCCGTTTGGCAGAAATATATCCAGTTGGAGATTGCATCGGATCCAGCGACCTCCGGAGCACGATGGATCTGATTGATACGGTTGATCTATTATACTGCCGTGATAGCGAAGAGGGCAGTAAGCGTACAAATTAAGTTTTGAGAAAACGGGCGCAGAAGCGCCTGATCGGAAAATTTTATTTTAGAGGCATCCGTTCTTTGTCAAAGTGCTACTAATCGTCAGAGACTCCTAGAAATCGTTTGGATGATTAAAAATCGACTGATTTCATTTCAATTACATTGAAAGGGTATTATTCATTTTCATGTTAGGCTGTTACTAGTGTCAGGCAAAACAGCCGTAAGTGCTATTTTCTGCATGCTTTTGTGGTTGCGTTTTGGACACACAACTAACACATTTCCGAGTTAGAAATTGTCAGAGGAGGGCGCGCGGTACTTTATTTGAAAGCACTGTTTTCATATTGGCTCTATAGAGGAGTGTCACTTACTGCTGTCTTGCCTGCAACTGCGTCATTTTTTGCGCACTTACGGCTTTCTCATAAGTCTCGTTATAAAATTAAGATAAATTGTGCTGTTTTAGCGATTTCATCTAAAAGAGCATGGAATTGTGGAAGGGACGAGAACGTAGTTAAAATCGAGATTGCGTCAATTTTTCCAGCCGCCAACGTTTCATCTGCAGCCCCCGTTATTTTTAATCCACAAACTATGATTTTTAAGGCAGATACAGCTTGCTGAAGTTAACATAATTTTCCTAATTTCCTATGTATGGTTCCAAAAGTACTTTGTCCTCGCATCAAGGAATTTTAAGATGCACCTTGAGGCTAATTGAATTTGTAATATTTTAGTGAGCCTTTGACATTGCACTGTTTAAACGTGCGGGTTTTTTTTTTTTTTTTTTTTTTTTTTTTTTTTTTTTTTTTTAAGGAATTGTTTGTGTAACCGATTGAGCAAGAAACAACTATCTGTCTAGGGGGAAACTCATGAACATGAATTTGCACAGAAAAAACTACAGCGTGATTGAAGCGTAAAAACACATGTCGCATATCACGACACAGGTGTTTTCGCTAGGCTGAGCTTCACACGAAAGTGCAGTTGAGCATAAGTGGAAGAAAAGCTAAATACACGCTCTAATTTTCAACTGACATTCTCGCAAATTTTGCCAGTAAATATACTGTTTTAATTTACCTGCTTCTTCAGAAGATTTTGGACTCATTTTTGCTAAAAAAAAAAAAAAAAAAAAAAAAACTATGTTGCACGCAAACTCTGTGCACATAGTTCCTTTTAGAATAAACACGTCCACTTGGATTCTTTACTTTAGGTACTTTGAGTTTGGCAAGTAGGAACCGAATGCGTTTATTTATATCTATATTTGCACTTACGGAAATGTTAATGGCAGATATAAGTCATTTCCAAAACCTTGAAGCTGGTCCCATTCTGAAAAATTTGTTGCAGGTAGGTAATCTAGAATTAAGAATGTTGAAAAAATGTAAAATAATTGAATGATTCACAACAGAATAATGATTTATTCAGAACGCTTACTTTACATAATTTTTTCCCTAACCTGGAATGTGTATAGAACAATCAAATCTTGATTCGGAACATAATTTCTCATTCCTATAATGGTGAACGGATTTCACCCGGAAGTCCGGAACACTATTACCGTGCTCTCTAGAAATAATGCAGGTACCAAGGCAGTTTCGAGTTTGCTCTGGCATATTTGTGAGTTAAATCGTCTTTTCTCCGATTCATGTACCCTTGTTTTTCTTTTAAATTTCCGTTACTATAAAAACCAGGATTTATGGACTTAAGCTTAGACTTACAGAGGTTTGAGAATTTTTACTCGCGAAAATAACCTCATCATCCGTGCTAAATTTGCTACAATGTTTCAAAACTTTGTCCAGCAAATTTAATTCAAAAATATGATTATGTAATTGGACGACCTTAACCAAAATCAACTTAATTTTGAGGTGCTTATTTTCCTGTCTTAATTGCCGATACAAAAAATGCAACGAAAATATTGAAATAATATTACCATTCAATTCAAAACATTTTGAGATTTCAATAATTCAACATCATTTGGGCAATCAATGCCAATTTTAAGCGATCCATGGATGAAGCTCATCGATCCAAAAGGTCATGTTGCCAAAGATCGGCAACTTCAAACTTATTTCAATTGAATTGCAATAAAGTCCAATTAAAGGAGCCCCTTCAGTTAGTGAATAGGCAACATACATAACACTCCGATGCAGAAGCAAGAATTTACCATGTAACCTCATTTTATTGCAACCTTTGCTTCGCTATCCTTAGGTGTCTGATGATTGTGATGCAGATGAGCATTCTAAAAAATCCTCGAACAGGATAGGAACACAATTTTAAGGCAGCTCATTGTTTAAAAAAATGAAACACGAGAAGAAATGAGAAATCAGTTAGGCTGCTCCTGGTTAATACCGTCCAATTACTTGGCCACACACTTAATTTTGCGGCTGCTTTGAGAGTAAGTCTGCGTCTAATTTTTCGATGGGATAGTTTACTGGCTTGGAAGATAAGCCAAAACTCATTTTTGAGGTTTAGGTTGTTATGGATTATCTTATGGAGTTCTCTGGTCGTCCGGTCTTCTGGTGGGGTCGTTATCGCCCGGCCTTCTGGTGGGATCATCAGCGGCTGGTGTTTTGGTGGGATCATCAGCAGCTGGTGTTTTGGTGGATCATCAGCGGCTGGTGTTTTGGTGGGATCATCAGCGGCTGGTGTTTTGGTGGGATCATCGACTGGTATTTTGGTGGGATCTCCTGAATTTGAAGCTCCTTCTACATTTGGTTTTCCTGTGCCATCATCTACTGGTTTATCGGTGCGATTATCAGCTGGTTTAGCGTTGCGATCATCTGCTGGCTTCTGGTCATCATTACTCAGAGGTCCTCTATTAGGAGTCCTATCTGGATCGTCAGCAGGGGTCGGTGGTCTGAGCGGTTGTGGTCTTGGCTGCGGGTTCGACTCGGGTTTCGGCTCTGGTATCGGCTGCGGTTTTGGCTGCGGGGTCGGCTCTTTGGGTTTGGAGAGGACTTCGGTGTTGAAGTTCTGGGCGCAGTAGGAGAGTGGTCTCTCGGCGGAAGGGAAGAGGCTCGGCCAGACTCTGACGACACAGACGAATTTGTTATTACCCTCCTGAGCGCAGCGGGCGCCGAAGTAACGGCCACAATCGTCAGGGCGTCGGGCGTCCGACGCGAAGAGGTACTGCGCGGCCGCCTGGCACTTGCGCTGCTCGCGGACGTTCTTGGGGTTGAGTGGGCCCATCCAGACGTACGGCTCGAATTCGGCGCAGATGTTCTGGTCGATGTTCTCTTTCACGGCCGGCGGCACCGGGTTCTGCTGCGCGACCCTCTAGAGACGGTCACAAATGGAGGCACTGACCAGTGGGAGTAGATTCCTCTGATGGCTTTGTGGGTGGAGTCCCAGACCTCCGGGTTCTCGTACTTGCAGCGGCGCCCACCGCAGAAGACGGCGCACTGGACGCCCTTGGGCGCGCGACGCCGGACGCTCTCCGAGAAGGCCGAGTAGTTCGCTTCGATCGTGATCCCTTGCAACGACTGCGCTACACTCGTCACCGCCGCCAACGATGTCCGTCGCTCTTTCACCATACCAGCTTTCGCTGGGCTCATTCTGATCCAAAAAATATACAGATTTTATCAGTGAGCAAGCAGCGGGCTCATTGTTGAAATCGATCGACAGAGCTACAGACAAAGAAGACATAGGGAATATGGAGCGATCCTGTTGGTTGAAATGGGTGTTTGTTACAGACTAAGCGAGAAAATGATGGACTATTTGTAGGGCCTCTCGGGGGTTGCCGTTAGTTAGTCTATTGCCTACCTTCTTTGTTCATTGCAACCACCCGCTTCCACCAATAGGATCCCTCCAAATCCTTTTTGTCTTCTTCGTCTGTACATTTGTCGATCAATCTCAACAATCAGCCCACAGGGGGTGGAAGGGGGGCTGTACATTTTTTGAGAGAAAACCAACCACAGTATTTCTTTGAATTTTCGCGCAGGGCCGGATTATGGGGGTGGCCACAGGGGCCGCGGCCCTTCGCGGCAAAATGTAGGGGGCGGCAAATTTTGCGATCTTTTTGAATGTAAAAAGAGAGAAAAAAATCGGATTCAGAAAATAAATTACAAACAAGAAAAGACGACAAAATCTCTCATTTCTTGAGAGTGAAAGTATAGTAATTTCTAATTTTGTCGTCTCTCGGTGATACATGAGACAACACCTTCAATTAGTCGAGTTAGAGAAACAAAACACGCAATTTGACCTGGAACGGAGCGGCGCGGCGGTCAGCATGAAACGCATAGCGCCTACAAGACTACATGAATACTTCACGCATTGCGTCAAACACACTGCGGTCAGCAGCAGTCGGCTGGAAACCCATAGCGCCTGCAAGACTGCATGAATACTTCACGCATTGCGCCAACACAGTGCGGTCGGCGCGGCGGTGGAAGTTAAAATTTTTAACCACATACATGTTTGTTCTTTCATAATGTTTTCGCTCGTTTTTTATAAATGGAAGGCCTTGCCGAAACAGGGATGGGTTTACGGAACTGAACTTTTGTTGGTGTTGACAGGGCTTTCACAAAAAATGTACCCAACACGACTAAACGCGTCTCATACACCCCTCCCCCATCGACACGTTCACTTGAAGTTTTTTAATAGATCGTAATCGACGGATCACATGGGTGAGATTATATTGATATCGATTGGTTCAATATGTAACCACAGTCTCAAAAGTCAATTTAGAAATCTGAGGTAACGGGTCTTATGTGATTGAATTTTTACTTTCTGCCAATGAAAAGTGAAATTGTCAGGAATTGTCCCATTTTTAGCTTTTCCAAATTAAATCCTAAAATTTTTGTTTGAGATTATGTTCTATTGTTTTGAACCAAACGATACATCGAACCACTGTCGAATACGATCCAATGACAAATTCAAATAACAAATGAGAAGGGGGCGGAAAAATACGGGCGGCCCATGGGCGGCAAGTAGGTAAATCCGGTCCTGTGTTCGTGTGGATATTACGTGTAATGAGAGGATAAAATGTAGAAGAAATTTTAGGTAAACCCTTTGGCTGGTTTCCGTTTACTAAGCAGAAACTTAAGAAAAATGTGCAACGCTGCAATCAAAGATATTCTTTCTCCGACTTTAGCCATCAATTTAAGTTGCTTTTGGTTCAACCTGCCTAGCTGGATTGCATTATTTGCAGCAAGGAACTAAAATTCCTGGATCATCTATAAAATCTCACATCTGCACGAGGAAACTGATGGTTTTATGTTGTTTTTGAAACAAGTCAGAAACAGTAGTGCCATATTGCAAAATGTAGTCCAATTAAAGTTACGCATATTTTTTCTACAAGTAGCATAGATTGCAACCGTTGCAGCGGAATGTTGTGTATTTTGCTTCTCTGAAGATTGAAGGGGCCTTTCTTTTTTCGAACTAAACGTAACAAAATTTAAATACGTTGCGACTTTCCGTCGCATCAAAACTTACCTATCTTTCTGATACATGCAACTCATACTTTTGATCATTTAGCGTTGGCATGTAGTAATTATCAATGATGTAAAAATATTGTAAAAAAATGTTATTATACTGCATTAAATCGCAACTTTACTTCAATATTTTAGTTGCACTGGGTTACATAGTCTTGAATCAATCAGTAAACCAAAAAATGGGTCTAAGTACTTACGCAGTAATAGTCAAAGACGCATGATGTGAGTCCCAGCTGATTTTACCTTAAATTTCGTCATGAGAAAAGGGAGAAAAAACACCACGTAAACATTTTGTATCTGTTCGTCATGCACTTGGTTAGTCGACTCACGGAAGGTCCCATTCCGTGGCGGATACCACGGCTGGTTTACGTACAGCTGGCTACATTCCGTGACTGTGTTGATGCTGTTATCACTTACTAAGTTTCCAAAGAATGCTCCCCTCCCGCCTTCCCACTAAGAGCTTCAGCCTCGTCGCTTTGTTTACAAGGAGTAACCAATGACAACCAAGGGTAAGGACAATGGTACAGGCGCACAGCGCACAGCAATTCATCCACTACCCTTACGGCACTGAAAGTTGGTCATATTTCTGCCAAACGGAACTATGTGCAGTATGACGTGATCCCTGTCATGTATATATTCTTATGGGTCTCAGGGCTCATGTCTTAATGCACATAGTTCCGTTTGGCAGAAATATATCCAGTTGGAGATTGCATCGGATCCAGCGACCTCCGGAGCACGATGGATCTGATTGATACGGTTGATCTATTATACTGCCGTGATAGCGAAGAGGGCAGTAAGCGTACAAATTAAGTTTTGAGAAAACGGGCGCAGAAGCGCCTGATCGGAAAATTTTATTTTAGAGGCATCCGTTCTTTGTCAAAGTGCTACTAATCGTCAGAGACTCCTAGAAATCGTTTGGATGATTAAAAATCGACTGATTTCATTTCAATTACATTGAAAGGGTATTATTCATTTTCATGTTAGGCTGTTACTAGTGTCAGGCAAAACAGCCGTAAGTGCTATTTTCTGCATGCTTTTGTGGTTGCGTTTTGGACACACAACTAACACATTTCCGAGTTAGAAATTGTCAGAGGAGGGCGCGCGGTACTTTATTTGAAAGCACTGTTTTCATATTGGCTCTATAGAGGAGTGTCACTTACTGCTGTCTTGCCTGCAACTGCGTCATTTTTTGCGCACTTACGGCTTTCTCATAAGTCTCGTTATAAAATTAAGATAAATTGTGCTGTTTTAGCGATTTCATCTAAAAGAGCATGGAATTGTGGAAGGGACGAGAACGTAGTTAAAATCGAGATTGCGTCAATTTTTCCAGCCGCCAACGTTTCATCTGCAGCCCCCGTTATTTTTAATCCACAAACTATGATTTTTAAGGCAGATACAGCTTGCTGAAGTTAACATAATTTTCCTAATTTCCTATGTATGGTTCCAAAAGTACTTTGTCCTCGCATCAAGGAATTTTAAGATGCACCTTGAGGCTAATTGAATTTGTAATATTTTAGTGAGCCTTTGACATTGCACTGTTTAAACGTGCGGGTTTTTTTTTTTTTTTTTTTTTTTTTTTTTTTTTTTTTTTTTAAGGAATTGTTTGTGTAACCGATTGAGCAAGAAACAACTATCTGTCTAGGGGGAAACTCATGAACATGAATTTGCACAGAAAAAACTACAGCGTGATTGAAGCGTAAAACACATGTCGCATATCACGACACAGGTGTTTTCGCTAGGCTGAGCTTCACACGAAAGTGCAGTTGAGCATAAGTGGAAGAAAAGCTAAATACACGCTCTAATTTTCAACTGACATTCTCGCAAATTTTGCCAGTAAATATACTGTTTTAATTTACCTGCTTCTTCAGAAGATTTTGGACTCATTTTTGCTAAAAAAAAAAAAAAAAAAAAAAAACTATGTTGCACGCAAACTCTGTGCACATAGTTCCTTTTAGAATAAACACGTCCACTTGGATTCTTTACTTTAGGTACTTTGAGTTTGGCAAGTAGGAACCGAATGCGTTTATTTATATCTATATTTGCACTTACGGAAATGTTAATGGCAGATATAAGTCATTTCCAAAACCTTGAAGCTGGTCCCATTCTGAAAAATTTGTTGCAGGTAGGTAATCTAGAATTAAGAATGTTGAAAAAATGTAAAATAATTGAATGATTCACAACAGAATAATGATTTATTCAGAACGCTTACTTTACATAATTTTTTCCCTAACCTGGAATGTGTATAGAACAATCAAATCTTGATTCGGAACATAATTTCTCATTCCTATAATGGTGAACGGATTTCACCCGGAAGTCCGGAACACTATTACCGTGCTCTCTAGAAATAATGCAGGTACCAAGGCAGTTTCGAGTTTGCTCTGGCATATTTGTGAGTTAAATCGTCTTTTCTCCGATTCATGTACCCTTGTTTTTCTTTTAAATTTCCGTTACTATAAAAACCAGGATTTATGGACTTAAGCTTAGACTTACAGAGGTTTGAGAATTTTTACTCGCGAAAATAACCTCATCATCCGTGCTAAATTTGCTACAATGTTTCAAAACTTTGTCCAGCAAATTTAATTCAAAAATATGATTATGTAATTGGACGACCTTAACCAAAATCAACTTAATTTTGAGGTGCTTATTTTCCTGTCTTAATTGCCGATACAAAAAATGCAACGAAAATATTGAAATAATATTACGATTCAATTCAAAACATTTTGAGATTTCAATAATTCAACATCATTTGGGCAATCAATGCCAATTTTAAGCGATCCATGGATGAAGCTCATCGATCCAAAAGGTCATGTTGCCAAAGATCGGCAACTTCAAACTTATTTCAATTGAATTGCAATAAAGTCCAATTAAAGGAGCCCCTTCAGTTAGTGAATAGGCAACATACATAACACTCCGATGCAGAAGCAAGAATTTACCATGTAACCTCATTTTATTGCAACCTTTGCTTCGCTATCCTTAGGTGTCTGATGATTGTGATGCAGATGAGCATTCTAAAAAATCCTCGAACAGGATAGGAACACAATTTTAAGGCAGCTCATTGTTTAAAAAAATGAAACACGAGAAGAAATGAGAAATCAGTTAGGCTGCTCCTGGTTAATACCGTCCAATTACTTGGCCACACACTTAATTTTGCGGCTGCTTTGAGAGTAAGTCTGCGTCTAATTTTTCGATGGGATAGTTTACTGGCTTGGAAGATAAGCCAAAACTCATTTTTGAGGTTTAGGTTGTTATGGATTATCTTATGGAGTTCTCTGGTCGTCCGGTCTTCTGGTGGGGTCGTTATCGCCCGGCCTTCTGGTGGGATCATCAGCGGCTGGTGTTTTGGTGGGATCATCAGCAGCTGGTGTTTTGGTGGGATCATCAGCGGCTGGTGTTTTGGTGGGATCATCAGCGGCTGGTGTTTTGGTGGGATCATCGACTGGTATTTTGGTGGGATCTCCTGAATTTGAAGCTCCTTCTACATTTGGTTTTCCTGTGCCATCATCTACTGGTTTATCGGTGCGATTATCAGCTGGTTTAGCGTTGCGATCATCTGCTGGCTTCTGGTCATCATTACTCAGAGGTCCTCTATTAGGAGTCCTATCTGGATCGTCAGCAGGGGTCGGTGGTCTGAGCGGTTGTGGTCTTGGCTGCGGGTTCGACTCGGGTTTCGGCTCTGGTATCGGCTGCGGTTTTGGCTGCGGGGTCGGCTCTTTGGGTTTGGAGAGGACTTCGGTGTTGAAGTTCTGGGCGCAGTAGGAGAGTGGTCTCTCGGCGGAAGGGAAGAGGCTCGGCCAGACTCTGACGACACAGACGAATTTGTTATTACCCTCCTGAGCGCAGCGGGCGCCGAAGTAACGGCCACAATCGTCAGGGCGTCGGGCGTCCGACGCGAAGAGGTACTGCGCGGCCGCCTGGCACTTGCGCTGCTCGCGGACGTTCTTGGGGTTGAGTGGGCCCATCCAGACGTACGGCTCGAATTCGGCGCAGATGTTCTGGTCGATGTTCTCTTTCACGGCCGGCGGCACCGGGTTCTGCTGCGCGACCCCCGTTCGCCGGAATCGACCGAACCTGAAAAACATTCGCCTCTCCAGGTTTTGACTGACGCCTTCATCCTCGCCCTGAGAAGCGTTCGATAAAAATTAGTGATTAGCAGCAGTGCACTGAAAAAAAAAAGATTGGTAGAATTTACCATTTCTTCACGCCGTATTTCACACAGCGTGGAAGAATGGTAAATTCTACCAATCTTCAAGTCGATTCTGCCAGAGGAATGGTTAGGTACTTATACCAGTGTATAGTTACGTTTACCTTTCGACTGACAGAATTGACTCTAAATTTGACGCTGTGTGAAATACAGCGTGAAGAAACGGAAAATTCTACCAATCTTTTTTTCAGCGTGATTTGGCAGGTTCCAGGATTTGGACGTATTTCTACTAAACAGGACTATGTGTGGGTGGGAAATACGAGGTGTGTACTTTAGTTCTCGGGCCGCAAGAGTGAATGGCAATTATAAAACGCCAGTGACGTCAGCGGTGATAATGGGAGCAATCCGAGGAGCTACGCGGTTTTTAACTCATGAGCCCTGTCCACAAGGCTCTTGAGTCATGCCCACGGCTCATGAGTCCTGCATACAGTTGGCACATAGTTTCGTTTGGTGAATTTTAAATCCCGCTTTTCGAATTCTTCAAAAAGAATCAAGCCCACTTTTACATTGTTTCCGAATCAGCTCACCACGAGCACACCTTATCTCCCCCACCCGCACATAGTTCTGTTTGGTGAAAATACGTCCATTTGATGTTCTCCAGAGGGAGTAAGGTTGCAAAATCGACTGGAATATTTACATGTTCCTCAGAGATTAGACTGTATTTGAGGATTTATTCGATTGAAAAGGGCGTATGAGACTTCCAATGCTTTTAAGATTGCGCAATGTACTTCTTTAACCTGTATAAAAGCTGTGCCATGAATTTTTCACCAAATATCTGCTCCGAATTTTTTCTCTGTATTGTGTGAAAGTAAGACGACTATGGGTGAAGTTCATTTGCTGGAAATGTAAAGGAAAGTTGTACAATATCAGCAACATTGCAAGCCTTATACGCCCTATTACCCGAAGAATTCCGTAATTTCTGTTCAAACTTTTGCTGAGTTTCGCGTTTAATCAGAGGACAAATCGGTGAAATTGTTGGTCAGAAATGCCCAACAGTCTTGCAATTATTAAAATACGATTACCGAGTAGGCATTTCGCAACTTTGAGTTATAGGTACGTCCTTTTGTTTGAGAAACGATGTATTACTGAGAGTGGAAATTACGAACCTAGTAAAATATCATAGTTCCGGTTGGTTTAACATTTTTAGGCGTTTTTTGGTACCAAAATGTGGGCGCAACATTCTTCCACACGATGTTATTAATACCTACTTCATATTTGAATTTTTAATCCTTACTATAGGTATTGTCAGCGATGCATGGTAACATTTTGTGGCCTCCGAGTGCAAAAAAAAAACGTAACTTCATTTCGTAACGTCGCGAAATTTTGACTGGAAAATTTTATTATTGCCACGAAACCGTGGGACATTTCTTATTGAAAATTTCAATGAATTTTCTTCTGATTGCACGATAAAAATATGAACATTTTCGACAGAAATTTCAGTTGTTATTCCCGTAAAAAATATAACTGCTCGAGCAAATTTTGTAACATTGGATTGAAGTTACGTCCTCTCATCTCAAAAAAGACGTCATGATGTAGAAATTTGAGGAATAAATTCCATAGGATGCCTCCTAATTTTACCTCGACCATAATACTTCCCTTATGCCCAGATTTTTATTTCGCAAATTAAAATACTGCCACTTGCTGAGGTAACTTCCAACTTAATGGTACCCTCATACCAACAAACACTCTATCTCAAGTTGTCATCGGAAACTAAACACGATGTATCCAAATCTGCACTTGTGTGCAGGATCCAGCTAGGCTTCATTACCGTGCCTTTATTATTCAGTGTCGTAAGAAAGTCTTCAGCCGGCCACGGTCCTGGACTCTAATGTCGTGTCATTAAAACTGATACGCTTTTTGTTTCTTTGTACCATATTTAAAATGATTCTTTAATTTTTTAATGTCACTCACCGAGGCACGTAAAATTAGAAACAATAAAAGGGCCCACACTAACTCCAACTGCTTCAAATCGGCAATCACCATCCCACTAATTGGTGTTTCGGAACACTTGGAAAAAAATCAACAAAGTAGGAGGTATCGGTATAAGTACATGCAACTTCCCAAATCACGAATAAACTCAGAATCTCTGCAGAATTATCACGTTTTATACCTGCCGAGAGAACAATTCATTGCCTTAGCTGGTGTTCTGAACACGCAGTCTTTTTGCACGCGTGCCTACATTGTTACAAAATTTTGCTCAGAAAACGACAATCAGTATAAAGGCGAAATCACTGGAATACACTAATACTACTAATAGTAAAAAACGGCTACATCATAGTGTTTTTATTTAAATTTAGACGGAATAAAGCCCGTAAAAAGAAAGAGTGAAAAAGAGGAACTGTCCCGAGGGCTGCTCGGTGCGTGAAATCACTCATTTGCGCAGAAACTGACTTTTAAAGGCTGCAAAATTCCTCTTTCGGCCCTTTTTTTGAGTACCTTAACGACGTTTTCTTCACTTTTTAAGTCAAAACTCTCTCACAGAATATATAATAACTATGTTTCAGATCAATTTTAATTTGCAAATGCATGCACCTCCAGAATACCTCAGGAAAAATACTGAAATCGATTGACCCCTACGTAGGTAGAAGAATAATCAAGGCTTGGTGGAGATAAAATCCTAAATGCAAATGTATAAAAAATAAAATAAAAAGGTTCAACAGCGTAAAGTAATACACTATCCCGACGAAATGAAAGAAAGCCATTCATCACAATGAATCGGAAAATGCGCTTTTAATTAGGTATATAATTTTGGATTAATTTTTTATGAACAAGGACCGAGAATTGACTTAAATCTGTGAAAACGATTCTATGTGGCACTGATTTCAACAAATCTGGTAGGTCGGTTCAGAATTCGCGTTTTTTGCAAGCATGCAGAACATAATTTGACACCGGTGTCCTTGTTAGAATTCGCTGTTTTTGATTGTCAGGTCGAGGTCATTTGCTTCATCTGTTTTTGACGCACACGAGACTTCATGCATTTACTGTGATGAATCCAGATTTCGATTTTCAATTTTCTCCAGAATTCGAGAGACTGGTTACGTCAAAAGCGATCGAAGTGGTCTACCGTGCTGTCATCGATGAATCACCGTAAAAATGACAAATCGAACATGAAAATTTTGGCACTGAAAACGATGAAATGCTATGATAGCAGCCTAAGCTGTTAAAAGTGTATTTGAAGATCCCTAGATGCTGGGAATTGTTTACGATTGCAACGTTACACGCCACTTTTCATGTCTTATTTTATTCAAGGTTTTTTTTTTTTTTAAGAATATATGTACAGCTTTTTCAAGAGTTTCAGGGGATTTTTCAGAATGTTCTCAAATAAAATCATCAAAAATTTTGACGCGATATTTTCATTCCTTTTTTTCTTTTTATTAAACCCAAATTAATTTTACGTGGTTCGAGTTTCTGAATCGGTGCAATAACGACACATATTTGGATTGCATTTTGCAAAAAGGAACCACTAGCATTGCAATGTTGCTGAGATTGTGCAACTTCTTTTGTCTTGGAGGAAAACCCCGATTATCCCTTAATAGTTCCTATTTTACTCGCTAAAAACTGTAAATTCAAGACAAAAATTACCATCTAAATTTCATAGTTTTTCACAATTTCCGCAATTTTATTGCAAAGGATGAAGTTGCACAATCTTAGCATCATTGCAATGCTAGTGGTTCCTTTTTGCAAAATGCAATCCATTTTCCCGTTCATCAATCGTAAAACCCGGGCGAAGAATCAGAAGCACCTAACTGATTTCAAGCAAGATTGAAGAAAATTACGCCCCGAAATTTTCGTTCATTCTATTTTAGGTATTATTTTCATTTAAAAAAGAAAATGAATAAAATAAAATAATAAATAAATAAATAAATGATAATAAATAAATAAATAAATAAATAAATAAATAAATATGGTCTGAATCTCTGAACTCCTGCATTTAATATCAGAAGTAGACCGGCTCCTCGAAACGGCTAGGGAAAATTATATTTTCACCGGAAAACATACATGACAATAAACTCTCTACAATCTTGTGATCCTAGGATATCAAGCTCGCGCCTCGCGGTAGCACTGTTGTGTACACTGGAGTGGAAACATGTGTGGAAATTGTATGCACCGGGGTAGGTGTGACACGAAGAAAATGCGACTTTGCAACGGCTTAAGCGCACCCCGTAGCGTAGTATATGCGCAATGCATGAAGTATCCTGCAGACTTGTAAGGCGCTGTACTGAGCGCGCAATGCATGAAGTATCCTGCGATCCTGTAAGGCGCTACAATGCGTCTCGCGCCGTGCGCGCTAGCCCCGCGTCGCACTGTGTTTGGTGCGATTATTGGAACTTGGGTCAGCGGTTATCAACTTATGATTTTGAATTTGTTGTAAAGTTTGCTGGAATTACTGTCATTTCAATGATAATACATTACATAAAACCCAACTATTTTTCTTCGCCTCATCTACGTATTATTATAAATAATTTTGAATAAAAGCATGCGAAGCTACTTTCAGGCTCCCTCGTTGCTCAGCAATGTGATGGCGTGATCATTTGGACTACATTTTGATACTCGGAACTATAATTTCTGGCTCATCTGTAAAAACTCTTGTGTGCATATGGGAACTAACGGTGCACACGCTGTTCCCGAACGAAGTCGGAAATTGTAGTTCCTAATTGCAAAACGAAGTTAATTTGATCAATGATCCCTTTCGAAGCGTGGGGTATGGATTCGAACAAGCGGAGGGTATAGATTTGATCGAAATGAATCGATCAAATCGACTCAGGTTTGTTGATGATTTTTCGGTTGAATTGGTGTCGATCAGTTCACAGCCATCGGTAAAGTGGTGATAATCTCATTCTACAATTGTTTCCCTAATCAATTACATACATATGTGGTTTTTTAGAGTTAGTTTATTTATAATCTTGAATTATTGAAAATTAAATAAAAGACAAATTTTACCCAAAAATTTTTCTTCTGGGCACGCCAATGCAGCACTATTATTGTTGCAATTTACAACTTGTTTACTTATATCCCTGTTTAAAGAAATGAAAATTGGAGAAAATGTTGACTTAAGGGTGGTTCGGTCATAAATAAAAGCAGCAAGTCCGTGAATAATTGAATCTTTTCTTTAATGGTCTTTTTGGCTCTTATTTTAAAATAATTAACGGTAATTTAACAAAACTAAGAAAATTTACAACTCGGAACGATTCATCCGAAGGTAAAACAAAAAAACTCATATCAAACTGCCGGAAAGTCGAGGATAATTTTAAACCTCCTCCTCGACGGCAATTTTTTGACGAGTCACTTTTTCGTGCGTATTTATCTCAAATTAAATTTACAGCCTAAACAATAAATTAGTCAACAATTCACGATGTAGGTACCTACAGTATGCCTTAAGGAAGAGCGTAGGTAACGGTAACAATTGGGACGATAGGTGGAATTGAGGTTCACCTAATAAGGGAATGCTTCATTAAAGGACTCCGTCATTTTCAGATGAGCGGATGATGTTGGACAAAAAACGTGGTATATTACAATCTCAAAGTTTGGGTCAAATCTCAAAGGGTTGAGCACTCATGATTGGTATTCTCCTATGATCCACTCCTCAAGGAATAGCGTCGATTGCTACAAGTGGCAATTGCATCTTTAAATTATTGCAATTTTATCGAGGGTGGTTATCAAATGGGCAGAAATTACAATACAGTTGCTGTAATCGGGATTTTTAGTTGTGGTTGCATGTGGTCTACCCTCTCGTTTCAAGGCGCTGCA
Source organism: Bemisia tabaci (assembly GCF_918797505.1). NCBI lineage: Eukaryota > Metazoa > Arthropoda > Insecta > Hemiptera > Aleyrodidae > Bemisia > Bemisia tabaci. Next base: position 3,565,109 of record NC_092796.1, on the reverse strand, counting down.
GACGCTAGATAGAGTTACATTTTCAGGAGTAGTTGCAACCTCTCTGTTCTGGGTGTAAGTAACAAGTAACTCGTAAGGCCATGTTAGCTAATTAGACAAAAATTTCAATTTTACAACAACACCATGCCACTAACTTAACACTCTATTTTAATTTCTCCTTTGCTGTATGTTACTCTGTATCAGTGGCGTTCTTTACACATAAGTCAAGGAAGCACAGCTTTTCCAAGAATATTCGTGAGTGAATACTCACTGCATATTTATATGATTCAATATAAAAATATACAAAATTGAGTAAGAAAAAAGAACTAGTTTCAAGATCGTTAGGTTTAGGTCTGAAATAATTTACAGCAATATTAGGATTACAGAATTTGTTGGCAAGATAAGGACCTTTTTGGATACATACATGTTATTATTGCAGCAAGGATGATGCTTTTTTGCCTACCTCAAAAATCGAAGGTGAATTAGAAAAATGCATGGCCTCCATTACCTTCTCTTTTTTTTTAACACCGCATTAATTTTCAGTGAGAGAAACACCACTGTAAGGCATCGAGCTGATCTCATGAGATATTTGTACCTGTTGGGTGGTAGTTCCTGAAAAATATTGCAGTTCTTGCAATCACGTCAGTCTTCCCAGAAGTTAGAAAACAACTAGGGGGAAAATAGCTGATGTCTTAATTGCCTTGAATATTCATTAATCCGTTCAATTTTCTGGACGACACACTTTACGAGCCAATATTGACATTGCGGTCTTGAAAGAACATTGAACACTCTACATAATGGCCCAGGATCAAACATTTTCCATTTTCTAATGAAAAGTTTCCGTTGTTACAGTCTTTTCAACACAATCACTTTACCACTTTGTCTCAGTTTATCGCTATTTGTTCCCCATTAAAATTGCCGAAAACTAGCGTCAATAAAAAAAAACGATTTTATCTGAATAAAGTTCAATATACGTATGTCGACGGTAAGACTACCAGACCACGTATCTTGGTTTGCGATGTTGTAGTCTTCCTGTTATATTTTATTTTTTAAGTAGGGAACTACTCAACGCCAATTCTTGAAAACTTCTGTGTTTTCACTCTCTATGGAAAGAAAATTCTGTACAAATTTCAAGAAATGATATTGATTTGCTCACCTTCAAACAAATTAAATAGGAGCGGAGATTCTTAAATACCGCGAAACGAGATACGTGGTTTGGTAGTTTAACCGTCAATATGCGTTTTTTTGGTAAATTGTTGGTACTTAGAAAGAGGCTACGGATGAGGATTGTCTCCTGATGGTAAATGATCTCGAGCTTATGGAGCTTGAAATAAAACAGATCGGCTACCTGAATACTATGGCTCACAGCAACCTTTCAAATCTAAAATCCAGGACTTTTCAGGGAATTCTAATCGATAAAGTGAAGAACTTCAAATCACTTCACAGGTACTTTCGAAAGGATTTTCATCAGTCCTCAAGGACGCAAAGGAAAATATTCAAAGTCAGTAACATGCTTTAAAAAACAAAGTTCTTACTCCCTCATCTGAATTTTTTTTTTGCCGCTAGGGAAACGGAAATGCATGACCAACCCGGTCTAACATTACTTCAGAGGTCCATTATACCAAGGAGAGAGAATATCAATCATTTGAATGGCCATGAACACAAATAACACATGACATAAAATTTAAAAACTTTCAAGTTTATACAATATCCTCAGATTCGAAGATATTCAAGGACCCACGGCAAAAGATGTTCAAAGCTCATGCCTAGAGAAGGAGGTCAAAATGGCATCGCCTAGATTTACGGAGGGTACCAGCCCTGCCTGGGTTAGTGCCAAGTCCTGCGAAGGTAGGAATCCCAAAATCTAGGTTATGGACGTATTTCTATGAAACGGAACTAAGTGCCAAAGGGGGAGGAAGGGAGACGGGGGCTTGGATTGGCGGGTGTTGCGGAACGCGATGCTCGTTCCGTCCTATACTCGCAATGCTTTTCCATGGCGCTTAGTTCCGTTTGACAGAAAGTGCTATCCAGGATTCTGAAATCCTCAAAAGGAACTCAGTTTGGCGCTTAGTTCTATTTAATAGAAACACGTCCATATGATTCTTGAGCCCAGTCTAAAAGTCCCTTGCTTCGTGCTGAAAGAATAGGAAATTCCGGTTGAATTACTTTCAGACTTATTAAAGTGTCACGGACGCCGCAACGGCAAAAGTTCAAAGTGAAAAAGAGAGCGACTGAACAAAAGCCAGATCCGCGACAGGTGGCAACAGCTCGAGAACGCTCGGCGTCGTGGGGTTCTCCTGATTTCAAATAAATATGTCCTCGACTAAAGAAGGCTTGCTCGTCTGATTGAGGATGATGGCATCGTCCTCGAAGGTGACCATCTTCTCCCTGGAGCGCGCCTGGTCCTTGCTGGGCGTCTTGAGGGCCGACGGCGGGAGCGGGGGGAGCGACTCGTTGTTGATGATGGACAAATTGAACTCGCTGATGCTGCGCGGGATGAAGTACTCGACCAGCGGCTCGTTGCTGGCGATCCTCTGGCACCCGATCGAACTCCGCATGGGCACCGCGCGCTGGAAGTTCCCCGAGTTGATGTACACGTTCTTGCTCCGCGGCAAGCTGAACGTGTTGATGTCGTAGGCCGGCATCTGGGCCAACTTGAACTTCTTCGGCCCGTCCAGCTGCTTCTGGTCCCTCGGCGGACCGGCGGCCTCGGGTCAGGACACGGCGCCGATCATTTGTAGATCCGACTTAGGGTTGACGGGCGGGTGGTTGAACTTCTGGGTGAGGAGGAGGATCTCCTCCTGGATGAGGTTGAAGCACATCGAGATGATGGCCATGCCGACGAGGATGTAGGCCGAGCTGGCGAAGACGGAGAGCTTCTCGGTGGTCTCCATGGAGCCGGGCACGAAGTCGCCGAAGCCGATCGTGCCCAGGGAGATGAAGCAGAAGTAGGAGCCCTCGAGGAAGCTCCAGTTCTCGAGCTTGTTGAAGATGGCGGCGCCGAGGACGATGTAGAGGATGATGATGACCAAGGAGACGAGCAGCGGGACGTGTTGCGGCTGGAGCGGCGGCCGAGAGTAGAGCTCCTTGGCTTTGTAGTCCTTGGGCACGTGGTTCCCGACCACTTGCGGCGGGGGCGGAGGCGACTTCTTCTTCCCGCCGAGGCAGTGGTAGAGCCGCCGGAAGTTGTTGGCCAGGAACTCGCCGATCGTCGACAGGTAGATCAGCATGAGCGGGATCCCGATCAGGGCGTAGAAGATCGTCACGATCCGACCCCACGGAGTCCGCGGCGATACGCTCCCGCAACCTGTAACACATGGCAAAGAGAATTTCCATTACATTTTTTTATTGCTTCATTGGAAAGTGATTAACGAGCTGATTTCACAGTTTTTTTATAATTTTTTTCTGGTATGGGAAATAGTATTAAAATAGATTTAAAATTGGACGTATTTCTATCAAACGGAACTAAGCGCCAATTTGAGTTCCTTTTGAGGAATTTAGAATCCCGGATAGCGCGCTCTGTCAAACGGACCTAAGCGCCATGGAGCGAGTATAGGACGGAATAACCCTGGTAAAAATTGGCGATAGGAGTTGCGTTTCAAAATACCATAGGAGTTCTTATAGCCGACTGAAGAAGGCGATAGAAAATCATATAGCTGGCTGTAGAAAGTGGAAAAATCATACGGCCGGGCTACACGAAGCGATAAAAAATTAAACAGCCGGGCTATAGTTCCTGCCGCCGGACTTTACACTTTATCGCCTGCATGGCTGTTGCTTTTTCGCCACCGGCTATAAAAGGCTATAAGAAATTGTGTAGAAATTCGTGTGCTTTGTAAATCCGCAAATTTGTACGGAATCCCCATAATATTTACAAAACGCACATTATATTTTCCTTTACTACATATTTGTTTTCATCAATAAAAATGAGAATAATCCATACAGAGTGTGCAAACATTTCAAAGTCATGAGTTGAACAACGCTGACTCCACGAGATTAAATATTAGAGCCTAACACAAAGCGGAGCGGCGGCGCACTGGCGCCTACAAACCTAACAGGGATACTTCACGCACTGCGCCATGCATGAAGTATCCCTGTTAGGTTTGTAGGCGCCAGTGCGCGTTTCGCGCTGGCTGCCCGCCTGCCGCGCCGCAGCGTGCCACGGCGCTTGAAGCAAGTATTTCACGCCAGAGGTATTGCACAGTATCCAAGAAGAAATTGAAGGCACTCCAACATAATAGGAATGGCAGGCATCATTCAAAAGTACGGAGCTTCCCTCGCAAAATAAATCAAGATACTACGGCCCAAAAAGAGAGCGGTAGTCCAGAAACTCACTAAGTCCTAGCATCCGTAATTAGTAACAGATAGCATACACTTTATCGCCAGGCTGTTACTTAATCGCCATCGGCTATAAAAGGCTATAAGAAATTGTGTTGCCGGCTATAGAAGCTATTGGAAATCTTACAGTCGGCTGTAGGTCTATGCTATTTTGGAACACAGATTCTACTGCCAATTTTTACCAGGGGAAGGCTTCAGAGGTTGATTCCTCGAATATGATCATTCTTCGATAATTCATTTAGAGACAAGTGCTTTGGATTTCTATACTGATGCTTGGGATCACCCGATTTCAATCATTCCAATTATCCAAAATATCGAAATGATGGCAATGCGCAGAACCAAAAGCTACCCTCTCCTCCCACAAAGCTCTGTACTCAAACGACTCGATCAGGCCTTAATGTAGTTTATTTAAATCCAATTCGATGGTATCCAAACCATCCCGTGATGTCATTTGGAACGATTTGGTAATTTCGCTCGCAGAGCCGTTTATGGGAGAAAAGTGATTGAATTTCCTCGAAAATCTATCATGAAAAGCGCGAACTCTCTGAGTATTGCCAAAGAGGTATAACTTCTCGAGAGTTTCCCAGGTGGGAATTTTTAGCGAGGAACCACTTAATATCAATACAATCCTGAGTAATAGAAACATTAAATAGTTCCCTTTCCGTACTTAACGTTTCAAACACTCAGTGGACTTTGCGTCGAGAAAATAATGAGAAACTGTTACTGATAAAAAAGTATATGAAATTACCAGCCAGCAATTTTTCTCCTCTGATGGTGGACTGTTCTGTATAAATTTCAAGCCATGAAGTTGGCTTGTTTCTCTTGGAAAAAATAAAATAGGAGTGAAAATTTTGAACCACCTCAATGGCGATACTTTCTCTCGCACTTAAGCCATCGATATAATTCCTTTTGATTTAATTCATCGGTACACAGTTTATTTTAGCATGAGGTGCCGCTCAAGTACTACGTAAAGGGTCTGAGCTTGCATGACCGGATCTCACAATGGGAAAAAGGGGGCCAAGCCCAGTCTTACACACACCCTCCACTTTAAAAAAAAGTAACTTTATATTTCAAGACTTAAAATTTTGTAGCGATTTTTCCGGCTTTGTCTGTTATTTTCTAAAAAATTGGGGGGTAGGGTCAGGCCAGTCTACGTAATTCAAAAAAGAGGTGTAAGGTTGTCTCATGGTTGCCATAAAGGGGGACGCGGGAGGGGGGTCATAATTCTTCCGTGCTAAGGAAGAACGCCGTATGAGCATTCGAGAGTTGCCAAATTTCTTTCAATTAAATGTTCATTATTGAGGGAGGTTATGTATATTTTTCCTTGAAATTTTCAGGAACTTTAGATCAAAATACTAACAAAACTCTCTGACAAATTGGAAGAAAAATACTCATAAGTTTACCAGGGAATTCGTGTTTTATCAAAGAGAATTTGGCAACGCCTGAAGGCTCATACGGCGTTTTTCCTTAGCACGGTAGAATTATACTCTGACCGTTAGCTTGCTCAAAATCACCCGATAGACCTTTGTCCCTTTTGAATCTTTTGATTGATTCCGAGTAAGTTCGAATGTTTCTTATCCAATATCGGCAGATTCAAAGAATGAGAATGCCTCTATAATAATTCAGAGAAAAAAGCGGCCGAGGAAGCACATTATTCGTCCGGCAATTTCGTTAGAAATGTGACGACAAAGCTCTTAGAACCGGAAAGATACAGCTGTTACAAAGGGAAAGAAGGACAGGAGAAAGTTCAAGAGTTGAATTTTACGAAAAATAATAACTGGGAAGCCTCTCAGATAGAGAAGTGAGTTTCGCGGAGAGGAGGGATCTTTGACGCGAACTTTCCATTCGTGACCGGTGATGCGAGGAGAAAAGCACCGACTAACAAGTTAATCGAATTGCCCGATCTGGAGAAAGAGTTAACGAAACTCATTTACCGAGAACTTGCGCGGAGGCTGCCAAGTCTAGCCTCCTCTTACCTGTTATTGGATCCTATAATTTCACGAATGAGGGGCGTCATTGCGCTGAATTTCATGGGATGTAATTTAAAAGAATTAAGAAACTGTAGCATATCGATGGCAATTGCGGTCCCTGCTACTCGGCAACAGTGTTTTTCCTTCATTTTACTTTATGTAAAACAATCGATTTCAGGTGAGGTAGCCTGCTTCACTTGGATTTTAAGCGATTCAATCCGATTCTATCGCTAGATATTTTTACACGGAGAAAAAAACCTCGTGCGTGGGACCCGAAGTTTAGGTCATATGGATCTCTGAAGTTTTCGGATTGAGCATCTGAACACTATAGGTCTGAAGTACTTCAGATGTGAGAACCGAAGTTTTTTTGACGTGAGAACCGAAGTTGTTCGGATGTGAAAACCGAAGTACTTCAGATGTAAGAACTGAAGTTTCAGATGTGTGATCCGAACCTCGACAGCTAGACCTAAAGTGTTCAGATGCTCGATCCGAAAACTTCAAAGATCCATATGACTTAAACCTCGGGTCCCACGCACGAAATTTTTTTCTCCGTGTAGAGATGAAATCTTTGAGAATCGGCATCGATTCAATAGCGATTTTACCATTGTAAACTGTAATGTATGGAGATATTGTTGCATGCTGCAGTTTCGGGTCTTCTTACGATCATGCTCACTGAAGCGTGTAAAAATACTACCGACGCGACGGAGCTTTAAACGACACTTATGTGCCATTTTCATGAGACGAGGGCAAATCCTATTCATTTTCAGCCGTTGAAATATACAATTAGTAGCATTTCTAAAATATACCACTGTTTTGGCTCTCATACTCTCATCTTGCGAAGTGAAGTCGAATTTATCATGCAGCGCTCTCAATTTCTACATGCTTATGTGGCAAGCGCTCCGCCATCCGTTCGTCTATTTCCGCGCTATTTCAACAAAAATTGATGGCAGAGGTAAAGAGTGAAAGTATAGTCAAATTGTTTATTCATTAAGTTGTTTCAATATTGTTCCGTTAATTACATTGTCTCTAGATCTATAGTGACCTAGTTCACATTTAACTGCGTTATGGGTCAGACTCGGGAAACTATTTTGGACAGGAAAGGTACCGATTAGAACCTACTCCCATTCCTTTATAGAGTCTTCTATCGTGCTCCAAAAATCTAACTTCAGTATTTTTACACATACTTCGCACTAATTTGTCGCAACCAGAGCCAATTTTTTTTAGATCTTAGATCCCTTCCACTTACAATCCAGGCAATGTGATTAAAGCGAGGTAGAAATCAAATTCAGAGGTCAACTCAATTTTTTACCTACTGATGGTTAAACATGGTTACCTAATGATGATTATTGAGCAAAAAACCAAATAAAATTAGCCTGATTGTGACTGATAATTATCGAGTCGATCACTTTGTCAGGCACGTTATACACATTAGGTTAGTATTCATGGACGGGCTTCCCGAGAAATGCGAGGGATTTTGCTGAGTAAAGGCGTGCCACAAATATCACCTTTTAGGTAGTAATTGGAACAACTTTTTGGTGGGAAAAACTGAAAATCGGACGTATTTCTGCCAAACAGAACTATGTTCGTTGAGACATGACCCTGGAACCCATAAGAATACATGCATAACAGCGAGGGCTCATGTCATAATGCACATAGTTCCGTTTGGCAGAAATACGTCAAATTGCGCCTGAGATAACTCAATTTTGAAACATTTTCCCGGACCACCCCGGCTCCTTTTGATGCTGGAGAAATCCTCCAAATACTCCTATGAGGCTGGGAGAACCCCGCAAAGCGAGAGCCTTTCCAGTGGAGTGTCTGTCAGTGCCCACCCCGTCAGACGCCCCTAGATGAGGTGCCTTTCTGCCCCCCCCCCCCCTCCACAGGATAAGTTCCTAGTTCCTCCCATCTTGGGATTGCAAAACCGATGCTCATTTCCTTTGTCATCAGTAATCAAGAGGCAAAGCTGAGTGTGATTTCGGAAAGTAACTTTTACACTATAGGTGAGACAGTAGTGCCATGTCTCTAAAATATAATGTCCCTGCGAGCTGATTCTTAAAATTGGTAGATAAAGCTATGGGCAAAGATGATAAGAGGAAACTGTTCTGTCGTGCTAAGGAAAAACGCCGTATGAGCTTTCAGGCGTTGCCGAATTTCACCGAATGAACAAATCGCAAATTTTCAGAAGAATCTGTGAATATATTTATTACAATTTATCAGATGATTTTGTTTGTAATTTGATCTAAAGTGTCTGAAGATTTCAAGGAAAAATATTCACAACTTTCCTCAAAATTAAAAATTTTATCGGAGGAAAAAAGGCAACTCTCGAATGTTCATACGGCGTTCTTCCTTAGCACGCAGTATTGGTGGAAGCGTGTGGTTAAAATTGACAGAGAAAGTAATAGACTAACGAACAGCAACTCACGAGAGACCCTACAGTTAGTTCATCATTTTCTCTCTTAGTCTATTGGCACCACCCATTTCAAGCAATAGGATCGCTCCATGCTTTCTATGTCTATTGTCTCGTCAATCAATTTTGACAATGGACCAGTAGACAAGGCACGAATTTCAGCATTCTCATACACGTTTCATAACCAAAATTTCACGTAGAACACGATGCGCACAACGAATATTACCGAAATCAACTTGTTGTGAAGATATTTAATGATTCTGGATGCGTGAATTCAAACCACCCGCTCATGAAAACTCAATGCTCTACGTGACTCACATCGCGCGCTAAACGTTATCATGACAGTCTCTGCGATATAAAAATCTGGCAACCTTAATCTTGACGCTTTAGCTCAGCTATTGCAAGTTGTTTATAGTTTGAACAGCACATGGTGGGAAATGAACATCGCTTGATTGAGAAGCTTGCTGAAACCGTTGAAGTGCACGATTTGACTCACGTAGAGCTTTGAGTTTCTTGTGAGCGGGCAGTTCAAACTCCTCGTAACCAATATGAAATATAAACGTTAATATTTTTGTTAGAAGTTGATTTTGGTAATTTTCGTCGCGCGAATCGTGTTCTACGTGAAATTCTGGTCAAGAAACGTGTATTAGAATGCTTAAATTCGTACCTTGTCTATTGGTCCATTAGTCCGACCGAGTGCACGGAGAAAAAAACTTCGTGCGTGGGGCCTGAAGTTGAGGTCATATGGATCTCTGAAGATTTTGGATCATGCATCCGAAAACTTGAGGTCCAGGTGCCGAAGTTCGGGTCAGACATCTGAAGTACTTCGATGTATACCGAAGGGTTCGGGTCACACATCTGAAGTGCTCCGGTACATACCGAGGTACCTCAGATGTCTGACCCACCTGGACCTCAAGTTTTCAGATGCGTGATCCGAAAACTTCAGAGATCTGTATGACCTCAACTTCGGGTCCCATGCTCGAAGTTTTTTTCTCCGTGTGAGGCTAGGTGTCTATAGCTAGTGGGTGACGTACCGATAGTGGTGATGAGCGTGAGGCAATAGAGGAAGGAAGAGGGGAAGTTCCAACGGTGACCGGGGACGGGAAGCGTGGCATTTCCTTGAGCGACCCCAGCAACGTGGTACTTGCGGATGAGGGAGTCCTGGAACTTGAGAACCTCCTGCTCAGCGAGCCGGGTCCAGTTCTCCTTGTAGAGGATGTTCAGGTCCTCGGTGATGGACCAGAGCTTCTCGACGGTGGCCGCCCGGAGCTTGTCGGGGCCCCCCGGGCTGGAGGCCCCCCCGCGGGCCCCGCCCTCCTGCGCCCGCCCCTCCAGGGTCATGAACGTCAGCGCCCCCAGCACCGTGTACGAGAGCACCAGCGAGAATATCGCCAGGCTCGATAGGCATGACGTTATTGTTTTGCAGCAATTCGAACTGAAACAAACATCATATTTCTCGTCGTTAGAGAGAGCATCGACATACTTCTCTGAATAATATCCTAGCTTTTTTCGGAAATAAATACTATTCTAAATACTTCCGTTATTGCCGAAATTTTCGAAATGTGGGTGACATTTTTCTACGCTGTAAAATGTTACAACTTTGAAAAAATTCACAGTTTTGTGAAATTTTGCAACATCCCAAGAACCGCTTTTCAGCAAATTTTGAGTACTGCTAGAAAATTTGACCAGTTTTTTTCTTTTCAAAATATTGCGATAATATCGGAATTCCACTGCGCTACATTTCGGAATGTATAGTCTGAAATCGCGGAAAATCGTCCATATATAATCCAAATGTCGCAACTTTATCGAGGATATATCGCAGTCAATGCTGCTACATATCGCGACTTAATCGCGATTTTCTATGTTGAAAAATGCTACTTTGGGCTGTATCGGAGGTTTGGTAAAATTCGAATGTTCTTAAGGCATTTTCCTTCAGAGCGGCAGATTACTCTGACGGGTATTTGTTTTAGATGCAACTATACGTGCTTAGTGGATGTCCGTGTTGCATACTCACGTATATGAAGGCACCCAGTCCTTGCTTGCGCGCGCCACATGCGATCTCACTATGCTGCTTTATCAAGACAAAAATCAGACTCCTAAAAAGACTGGGGCATCGTTTGAGGAGGGCAGTGGGAAGAAGTTTTTTCCCTCTGCACTTTAACTTTGACCTTATTTTGGGTTAATTTTAGTAAATTTTGATTCATTTTAGGGAATTTAGGAATTCCTTCAAGTTTTACCTCCACCCAAATTTTGCCTAACCCGAGCAACCTTTGGATAGTTCTTCGATCTGGTCGCAATAACACTCCTAGAGAAGACTTTGAAAGCGCTGATGAAATTTTTGAGACTCTCAAAACGAGGGGCGGCTTGTAAGCGGTCGGTGCCGCCACGCTCATAACCCCAGAAAAAAGATATCTCGACAATAACTTAAAGAATCTTTTGAAGAATACGTGCTTTGCTCTCTAACGGTCCATTAGACCGTGAAAAATCACAATTCATGACGTTACGGAGTTGCCAACTGTTCACTAGGCTTTGCTGGCGAGTCTGCTTGAAGAGAGCCCTTTTTATTTTTCCCAAAATATCTATATGAGCTCGACTGCACCACTTTTTAACCAACTATCTGAGCTTAAAATTTACGCCCTAAATCAATAAATTAAAATTTAATTAAATAAAATAGTTGAGGAACCAAAACTAATTAATTAAATACGATTAAACATTAACTTCTCTTGCAAAGGTGAGTCAAGCTGCTACCTACATTGTGGATCAGAATAATTTTTGCAAGACATGACAGCAGCATGTATAATACTCATATGTGACTGCGTTCTTAAGTATCAAAATTGGGTCGAACTTATTTCATAATTTTAAAGTATAAATTCGCACTGGAGTTTGATTTCACCTGCTATGCCACATGTGTTCACAAAAAGTTGCAATTCTAGCTATCAACGACCTCGCAATATCCACCTATGGAAATAGAATCTGCGCATATGTATGGATATTTCCTATTCATGAGGTTACTAGTAAATTCACAAATAAAGTTCTTAATGTCAATCCGTGGTGATTGTAAGTTGGTGTGAAGTGTGTGACCGCACAAGATATTGTGAACTAAAGTCGGGTATTTTTCATTCTCAACCGTATCAGCGCTAAGTCTTGCTTGTCTTGCGTTGCATACGGATGTCCACGTGGCGAACGCATGGAAAGACTGGGCGCCTTCTAATACGTGAGTATGCAACACGGACATCCTTTAGACACGAATAGTTGTATCCAAGACTTAAAGCCATGGAGTGCTTCTCGTTGATCTTAGAGGTCCCATTTCTTTGAGAGTGAACAACATGAGCATTTAAATTATGGTTGTCTGAAAGTCTCAATAAGGTGTATTTATAAAAAGTCGATAATATAAAGAATCGAATCAGAGTCATGATGGATTGCGAAGATCGCAATTTCGAAAAAAAAAAAAAAAAAAAAGAGAAAGAAGAACCATGTATTGGCTCCAACGCACAGACGTTCCCTTTCGACAATACAGAACGAAATGAATCACTGAAGGATACGCGACTAACCTAGATCCAATAATATCAGCTCTTTTGACAGGATATTCTATCATTAAGTAATGTATAGGGTTCATGTTATGTAGTGAATGGGTACCTCGTGCACACAGAGCTTCGAGCAAACATTTTTGAACGAGAACTGGAATTTGACATGGAGGCGTTATTAAGTTGAACATGCAGTTTCTCGAGGTAATAATACATTATTTCAAAGAAAAGCGTACCATGATTGCATGAAGTGCTACAGACCAAAGAAAGACATAAGCAATAAGAAAAAAAAATAATGAGAATATAAAATATTTTCCCGCCGCAAAAAAGGTAGCCTACGTGTGGCACGATGAACGCTCAAAAAAAACCACGTGGTTCTACACTGGAAAAAAACCGCTATCGAATACAAGCATCCTAAGTCGCACTAAATACAATAAATCGCAATCAAAGCAGTTTGGCTAATTGAAGTTGGCTTGTAGAATGAATCCGGCTTTTAATTGGATAAATCGTCTTTTACTTCATTCATCCGGGATAACGTTTGAAGCAACTAAAATGTCAAATCGTCTCCTTTTTATGGGACGTTGAATGAAATCAAATCAACCCTTTTACGGTGTGAAATAGAGCAATTCAAAATTGAAATCTGTCATACGCCGGACTAAAAATTATTCGATTGCAATGCATTTTTGTGCATCCATCGGCAAAAAAGTTTACTGAACCGATCACAACTTATTTTATTGAATATCGACGAGAGCTTCCCATGAACAATTCGAGTGCTGATCGTGCGACCAAACTCTACTAATACATATATTGACTCCTCTTAAAAATTCGATTCTATGCACCGAGTCGTTCACTCGTGAGTAGTCATATAATCAAATTACACGTGTCTTCATTAGCACATCTAACAAAAAGGCAACATTGTTTTTTCCCCATTTAAACCTATGGATATGTTTCGATTTTTTAGAGGGCTAGGTGCTCCAACAGGAATCGATTATTTAAGAAATGGAGGAAATCCGGTGTTGCCAAATTGCTGGATCCACCTCTGCGTGCCTTTGAGTTTGAACTTAATATTACACAAAATAATACAAAAAAAGTACATTCTCCTCGGGCTTAACTTTTTTAGTGGTTTTTACTAAAGAGCAATTGTGCATTGTGTTAGAAAATAATTTCAACTGTATTTCTGCAAAAGACCATACACGGCAATTGGTTGTTTCCGAAATCATTCAGTTCGTGCTACATTAACACATATCGACGATGTAAGTCGGCAATCACATAACTCGTTTGCAGTGTCTGAAAATCTCCGCCTCTGTGTTATTTTTTTAAAGGAGAACAAATTGACATCATTCCTTGAAATTTTTGCAGAATTTTCCTCGCACCGAGAAGAAAAATTGCGGCAGTTTTACAGAGTTGCCGTTGAGTAGTTTCCTGTTTAAAAAATCAAGTATGACAGGAAGTCTGCGACGTCGCAAACCGATTTATGTGATTGCCGACTTACACCGTCGATATGTGCTGATTTATTATGCGGTTGCATGCACCGAAGAGCACGGCCGATATGGAGCACAGAAAAGAACTATAGAAAAAACTTGGTAGCACGAACCGAGGATACGGTCCCTAAAACCGAAAGTGCAGTTACATGAACCGAATAGTACGACCGGTATAGAACACGATACTTATGATGACTAGGTATTCGACGTCATGACCAAACAGCTTGTCGGTATGGCCATGTTAACAGGATGACGGAGGAGAGGCTGCCGAAGGAGATGCTAGATTAGGTTCCATCTGGGCAAAGACGAAGGGGACGTCCAGTGAAAGGATGGCGATAGGGGGTTTTAGAGGAAATGAGGAAGTGCCAACTCCCTGAAAGGCTTTGGAAGAATAGGGGGCTTTGGTGGCTAGGTGTCGCAAAGCGCCAGAAAGCTCTGTGAAAGCGGCCTTTATGTTCGTACTTATGACTCAAATGATCGAGCTTTTTTCTCAGTGCAGGGTATTTTTGCTAAAGAAATGCGTCTAGCTCAGATAAGGGCCCTCATCGTTGAATGTTGCAAGTGTTCAAGGAATAATTTAAACGGACGCTAGCTAATCGAAATAACAACATGGAATTAATTTCACCGCAATTTGTCCATTTTACCTCGTCTCAACTTTAAAGATGTGAACACAGTAGAATACAAAGTAATAACAGCGAGCACGTGAGAATTATTGTTATGCTCTCTTCAGGAGGTTGGCATCAAAGCAGCTCAGGTTATTTTTGTGATAGCCCAAGCTCGAGGGGGTAAAGAATGGCACTTCATTCGCAACAGGTTAGCCGTGCAACTTATTCATGAATTAAACGAGGTCTGATGAAAAATGCAGACACTCTTTTCACGAGATCCCGGCCATTTGTTTGCTCTCCAGCAGGAACGTTCTCCTCTTAAATGCATTTAAGGTTTCATTTTATGCGTCATCTGAAGAGCGCAAATGAAGTTTCACGCCATTACCCGACGAGCGCTTCTTGGCAGACGTAGCGGACGAGATGGCTTTAATTTTCTACGGCAGCCCCCTGCCCCCCCCCCCCCCCCGGCGAACCCCCGGGTGAGCGGAGGAATAGTATTTTTATGCATTTCCAGAATATTGTAAGAATATATACTCCCACTTTAGCAGTTATTTCATTGATGATCACCTGGTTTTTACTTTCAAAAGTGGCATGTTACGTGAGAGATTTGAGGTGAATCAATTTTCAGAGACGAAATAATCGTATAGTTGGAGGAGCTTTCCGGATAATCGCTTTTTCCGTTTTCAATATTTTATTATAAAAATTAATCTAATACATCCAGTTTTGTAATCAAGCTGTATATTTTTCAAAAAAACATCACTCTAAAACACCAAATTAGAGCATAAATGACCGCAAGAAAACACCTAATATTACTTAATAGTTACATCAAACGGTATGCTCTCGGTTCTGGGGTCGGTTCATCATGCAACCAAGGCTATTTCATATTTTGATTTGCGCGGTTTTATGAAGCGAAGATGCATTTCCTAGAACCGAGAGTACGTTCACATGAAACGAAGAGTATACGGCCGAAAAACTGCCGTGCTAAGGAAGAACGCCGTATAAACATTCGAGAATTGGCAAATTTTCTTCGATAAAATGTTTATTTTTGAGGAAAATTATAAATGTTTTTTCCTAAAATTTTCAGGAACTTTAGGTGAACTTGCGAACAAATCTGTCTTAGAAAAATTGGAAGGAAAATATTCATAAGTTTACCAGAAAATTTGTGTTTTATCAAAGGAAATTTGGCAACGACTGAAGGCTTATACGGCGTTTTTCCTTAGCATAAAACACAGCAGAAAACGTCATGGAAGTGCAAATATCGGAATGGGAGGTGACCGTCATGTGAATCCCCACTCTCTCCCTCTCCACAATACGCTTAAAATGTTTGATATAATATCTTCTTACTTTAATGGACAGCAAGTCTCTTCACTGG
The DNA here is from genome assembly GCF_918797505.1 of Bemisia tabaci. NCBI lineage: Eukaryota > Metazoa > Arthropoda > Insecta > Hemiptera > Aleyrodidae > Bemisia > Bemisia tabaci. Next base: position 3,549,436 of record NC_092796.1, on the reverse strand, counting down.
ATGAGGTGGAGGAACCACTGTTCGTATTTGTCTGATGGCGATAGTCCGGAATCCGATACTGACAGAATTCTCCCGCCATCGATCGCTTCTGCCGGCTGCTCAAGGCTCAGAGTTTCCTGCAAAGAGCAAAAGACACCCTTGAGTACTCATCTAGAAATTCGATATTTCTTTGATCGCCGCGCGCCGTGAATACGGCTACGACTGACACAGAAAATATTAGAAGCGCATTTTCCTGGCATCGTGCTGTCGGATGATCTTAAGACGAGCCAATGAATGTCATCTAGCAGAGTGAGAATGGACCGCTGGACAGGCTACGAATTTAAGGACACAATTTCTACAAACATGCTCTACACTTACTAAATTTTAGACGTTAGAACTTATCGGGACTTCAATGGATCCTTTCTTGGAAATTCCTCGTATACCTTTCTTTTTCTCACCCCTAGAATAGAGTCCCTTTATACTGAGAGTCAAGACAATGCGAATCCATTTCTGATTGGTTACCGGTATTTTAGGCCTCCACAGTGTCACAAACGAGAATAAAGATTACAGTTTCACCAATTGCAAAGATTATAATCTGGAATGGACCAGGGAATCACGGGTTCGGCAAGGAACAAACGGAATGAGAGAAGGAACGGAGAGAGGAATTTGAGAATGGGCCGATCAAAGATTACAGAAACAAAAACGTTCAATTTCTGTAATCTTTATTCCCGTTTGTGACTCCATGAGGGTTGTTGTCTTGACTCTCAGTATAAAGGGACTCTACGCTAGACAGGGTACGAATTTAAGGACACAATTTCTACAAACATGCTCTACACATACTAAATTTTAGACGTTAGGACTTCGGGACCAAAGACATAAAGACGGAGCGCTCGTATCTAAAAGCACGGGGAAAAAGTGAAGCTAGGTTCGGCGCTGCGCGCTTGTGTGAGTGTGTAAATGAGCGCGGGAATCCATGGCGGCAAACGGAAATTTGATTTGAACTTGTCCTCTTGATTTCTGCATATTTCTTCTTCGAAACGTATTTTAAATTCCTAAAACGAATATACTAAGAAAGTTCGGTCTGCGTCCTAACATAATACACCTACTTTTGCTCGGTAACAGGCAGTAATCTCAGATAAAGTTAGTTTTTCTTCTGCTCATGGTGGTTCTGCAGGTTCAAACAGGCCGTTACAGTTCTAGATCAACGTTACTCCCAAATGAAATTAATCGGTCGACGACGGACGGAAACTAACCTAGAGTTAAAAAAATATGAGTTTGTACCTGAATTTGGGCAAAAATCAGCCTAAAATACTTTGTTTCCGCAATTATTTTATTCAGTTCCCGCCCTATATTTGAATTCAAACTTGTCCCGATTTCGCCGCCAATCCTCTAGCCAATAGTAGAGGTGGTTGAAAAGAAGCTTCATTTTTTGCTTTTAGCCCTCCGTCTTTATGTCTTTGTTCGGGACTTTAATAGAACTCTTCTTGGAAATTCCCCGTCTACCTTTCTTTTCCTTACCCCTGGAGCAGAGCCCCCTTCATTGTGGATGGGCTTCCTACTCGAGGGAAGTTGGTTCTCTGCATGCTCAAGTTGAGGTTCAACCATCCGCCCTTGGTGAAATGGGCAGGTACACAAAATCATTGATATACTAAAGTAAATAATGGGATTTAATAATGTTATTAACCACCAATGTTATATTAAAAAAAAAATTTCAATAAAGACTCGTCACCACTTTTTTCCATGGGAGTAGAACTGGACAGAAATGGAACAAACGAGAAGAACCAAACTAAATTATGAGCAAAAAATAAGTAAGGTGGTCATAAGTTCAATTAGCCGCACGTCCCTGGTAAAAATTGGCGATAGGAGCTGCGTTTCAAAATACCATAGGAGTTCTTATAGCCGACTGAAGAGGGCGATAGAAAATCATATAGCTGGCTGTAGAAAGTGGAAAAAATCATACGGCCGGGCTACACGAAGCGATAAAAAATTAAACAGCCGGGCTATAGTTCCTATCGCCGGGCTTTACACTTTATCGCCTGGCTGTTGCTTTTTCGCCATCGGCTATAAAAGGCTATAAGAAATTGTGTAGAAATTCTTGTGCTTTGTAAATCCTTAAGTTTGTACGGAATCACCTAATATTTACAAAACGCACATTATATTTTCCTTTACTACATATTTTTTTTCATCAATTAAAATGAGAATAATCCATACAGAGTGTGCAAACATTTCAAAGTCATGAGTTGAAAAACACTGACTCCGCGAGATTAAATATTAGAGCCTAACACAAAGCGGAGCGGCGCGCACTGGCGCCTACAAACCTAACAGGGATACTTCACGCATTGCGCAATGCGTGAAGTATCCCTGTTAGGTTTGTAGGCGCCATGCGCGTTCAGCGCTGGCTGCCGCCCGCGCGCCGCGCCGCTTGAAGCAACTATTTCACACCAGAGGTATTGCACAGTATCATACGAAATTGAAGGCACTCCAACATATTAGGAATGGCAGGCATCATTCAAAAGTACGGAGCTTTCCTCGCAAATTAAATCAAGATACTGCGGCCCAAAAAGAGAGCGGTAGTCCAAAAACTCACTAAGTCCTAGCATCCGTAATTAGTAACGTTTAGCATACACTTCATAACCAGGCTGTTGCTTAATCGCCATCGGCTATAAAAGACTATAAGAAATTGTGTTGCCGGCTATAGAAGCTATTGGAAATCTTACAGTCGGCTGTAGGTCTATGGTATTTTGGAACACATATTCTACTGCCAATTTTTACCAGGGGTATTTTCTATAAAAATTCGAAGTCGAAACACAATATTCTGAATGTGAATAAATATGTTGGACTTTTTGTCGATTATTTAGTTGTGCAGAGGAATACAACTTCAGACCTCTTGTGCTCTGTTTGATCTTCATTTCAATTGGCTCCGCTCTGCTAAAATCGGTCAAACCTTTTGCCATGTCAGCAAAATTGGTGAAATCTAGAGAGTGCATACCGTGAAAAGATCTACATTTGATCTCGCTACTTGACCCTCTGAAGCCGGTTTGCCGTCCTTGTCGAAAGGAAGAAGAATTTTTATGGCAGTGATTGTTGCGCAAATTTACGTTAATTTTCATTTTTACAACTCAAACATACCAGTCTCTCTCTTTGCGGGAGCAAACCGATTCACTCTATCAAGTATTAAATATTTCAACCTGCTCCGAAATTTTAATTGCAAGAACTCACCGATGATTTTCAGCTTAAAAACTTTAATAAGTGGCAAAAATACAGCCGGCTCTTTAATCTAAAGTCCAATTACGAAATGCTGATTTTACAGACGAGTCTCGATAGCGCTACTTACGCTCTAATTTCGTTCTCATTAACGTAAGTCCTTTATGCCCTCTCGCAGAGAGCATGGTAGTCAAGTCAATTTTAAGTACTTAAAAGTTTAGCTACCCGAATTTTCAACGTATTCCGATGTAGTGATTTTTAACCGATGAAAAATTTAATTTCTTCCACGTAAAATTTGGAATTACTTTGAGTATTATCGAAAAGATTTGCTTCAGCAAAAGTATCTATCCATTTTTTAAATTTGACCAAGTCCTAACTCGAGAAATATATAACTGCAATAATAACTTTTAGAGATGTCCTTTCCGGACGAAGATCTTTCCTCCGACACAATCCTCAAAATAAAATAATAATATAAATTACCAATACAGATTTTGAACCCGTGTATTGTTTTTCATTGATCTACAACGAATTCATAATTATTTTTACTTCGTCATCTATGTTTCATAACGGGGATGTTTCTTACTGAACATTTGTTTTCCTAAACAACAAGATAGACATCATTTATTGGAATGCTAGACTCTCGTATGAAATTGAGCTCAAAACCATAGCATGTTATACGAAAGGTTGAGCTGGAAATGATTTTCGTTACTTTCTGTGTGAATAAAAAAAGTTGCCCTCCTGACTAAATAATATCCCAGGCAGTGGCGTGGCGTGAATGATCGATTATCGATATTTCCCCATTTGAAGCTATGGTAAAGAATCGATTATCAAGGTGTTCGCTGCGAACACCCTATTTATCGATTCATTTCCATAGGTTTAAATGGTAGATCGATCGATGTATCGCAAAGCACGCCACGCCACTGATCCCGAGAAGTCGCTAGAGTGATTTATCCTCTAGTAAGCAAACTTAGAGTGGCTTATGAGTAATATTTTATTCAACGATACAAGTTTTGTGTGGTAAAAGCAAGAAAGCTGTTGACATTATTTGAAGATTTTTTATGAAAACATCTAAGATACTTCAAAATTTAATCTAAAGTTTTCTGAATATCCGCAATATTCAGCGGGAAATTTAATTTTTGGATGAGAAAGATAGGGAAAAAACTATTTATTTTGCAGTAATTTGAGCAAAGAAGCTTTTACCTTGCCTTGTGCCTTTGCCTCCCTTAAATTCTCATATTTCTCCACCCATTCTCAAATAATACAACTTTTCAGAATTGTTGCGGGTTTATTTGAGAAACAAATGGTTGTGGGAACAATCAATGAAAAATGGTGCACAAAAATAGCAAACATCGGGTCCTTGCGATAAGCACGTAAAATATCCGTCCCTTTCCTTTTGCTTTACTGAAAATTTAGAGGAGGCAGAGTCGACATAGTGCGGGAAAATAGAGGTGATGCACGTTTCTATCCCGCCTTCAATTCTGTAAGTAGGCAAGAGAGTATATCCTCCGTGTTGTGATTCATCTATATCCAAGGATTTTTATCTTGTAATGTCCGCAAATCTGTCCTCTCTATAAATTGTGCGCAACTCTAATCGGACGATTTCGAAGCTTCCTCTGTATGTGCATTCCAGTTCATATGTTCCGTATAAATTATGTACAAATGATAATCCTGTCTTAAAATTTCTTGAGAAATCAGCGGTTTCCCAGCCTAGTGTACATCCAGAAATAATTAGGAAAACAGGAGAAAATCAATTCAAGGAATAACTCGGACGAATCAGAGTTAGAAAAGTTATTTCATAATATCGGTCCAAATTCTGACGTATTCATGTTGTTTCCTTGGATGTGGATCTTGGAATGAAATTTTGATTCACTGATTCGCATGCTAATTTGTTGATGCACTTGAAAAATAATTTGGGTAATATCAGGGAATTACGAGATTAATTAGGACGAATAAAAAGTAAGAGAGCAATTTTTTTTCATCGGTCCTAAATTAATATCATACCGGTGGCGCTTTCTGATGAAAAATTTAGAGAAAGCTGAAGCAACACTCAGACGCGGTTTGTTTAAGTTCATTGTTACTTTATCTTCAATTTTCGAGGTGGACCAGGAGTCATTCTTCGAGCAGCTATACGTATCTATTCAAGATTAGTGTTTTGCATTGTCTACAAATCGTCACCTTCCGGCCAAAGTATCACAAGCGCCATGCGACGTTTCAAAATTTCTGCCGTTTTATTTTTTAACAGATAACTTCTTGAACGAAACTGTCCTAAAATTTCACTGAATTTTCTTCGTGTTACCGATAAATTTCAGTAAAATTTTCAAACAGATTCAACCAAGCGGCGAAAATATTGAAGCGTCACATGGCGCTTGTGATACTTTGGCCGGAGGGTGACAAAATCCTGTCTCGCAGATATAATGATAAATCCCAGCTGGCCGATATTGAAGAATAGATTCATATCGATAAAGAGCCTTTTTTTGAGCGAGAGAACATGAGAGGAAAATGTTCAAAGGAGATTTTTGAAAGGGCACACAAAATCGTACGAAATTTCATGTGACAATGATTTACCAAAATGGTTAAATGAGACAGAAGGTCCACAACATCGCAAACTAAGATCCTCGGTTTGGTATCTTTCATCATGGATAATTTCTTACAATCAGAAACAGCATAACTGATATTCACGCTGCCTAATTTTCTTTCATTTTTCATTATTCCAACAGAGCACTAAACAGCATAGTGTCTTTAAAACTTCGTTCTCACGAAAGTTCAACTCTTGGTGTTGCCTCATTTTCTATTGAAAAAATAAAACATTAAAAAAATTAGACACTGTCTGATGTAACAAGGCTGGTTATGTTAAAATAAACCCATGTAACAATAAGATAAAAATTCCCAATAAAATTATTTTTGGGAAGCAGCACTACTCTAGCGCTAGCCCCCTGGAGTGTATTTACGGTTAAACTTAAAAAAAAGCGTATCTCAGTTTGCGATGCTGCAGGCTTTCTGTTTTGATTAATTTTCCAGACAAATGCTCAACGTCATCTTAGAAGATTTTCCTGATTTTTCCTCCTATTGTGAAGAAAATTTGATGAGAAATCAGTAAAACAGTGTTGATTTTACTCCTTTGATCAAATGAAACGAGAGTAGAGACATTTTGAAACTTCTCAAACGAAGCACGCGTTTTCGCAGTTTCACCGTCGACATACAGAAGACGCCACAGCTTTTCACACATACTGAGACAAACAATAACGCAAAAGTTTTCTTGATAAGAGAGGTGGAATGCAAAGTAACCAAAGCCATTGGTCGATTGGTTTTCTGGTTGTCCTCTTGTTTTCTGTGCTGAATTTGACGCAAACTGTACCAAAATCAACACAAGATTCGAGTCGGTTACTGTATCACTTCCTATTGACCGAAAGTCACAGAATAACAGAAACATTTTCTTCAGTGTACATGTTTTCACTCACTTGATCCCGGAATGGAGTCTCGATCCGAAGTTTCGAGGTTCATCCTCGAACCGGTTTAGGAAGCAGCTGCCACAACGAATCGGAACGAAACCCGCGAGGAACTTTCACTGACTTTCGGCCGAAGTTCATGCTGGAGATCCGGGGTCCATGACAGGGAAACACGGTTCAAGGGCCCGGATAAGTCATTAACCCGACGTCACAGGATCCCGCGAAAACTCCCGGGACCCGACTGTGTAGTATGGAAGTGGGGGCCGAATAACGACGGGAAAATCGGGCTACGAATGGAGATTAAGTTGGGGAAGGAGTGAGTACACCGAAAGCGGGAATCGAGGCGACTGACGCGTGGATCCGGGGGGGTTGTGCGGGGGTGGAGCATGCGTACGCGCGCCCCAAACGGAATTGATTCGACTATACCCCCCGTAGTGCGAAATGCCGCAGCACCCCCGCTTCGAGGAACTCAGTGCTCCCATAGTCTCTCGCCAAGAGACCTCGCTGTTGAGAGTTCAACGTGGATTTTCACTGGGGCGTAGTGACAAATTTCCCGCGCAGGGGGCGCCACTGCTGTGTTTTGGTTTACGGGATTACGTCATAGGCTGATTTAGAGGGTGCGACTTTCGACGTATCGATGTTTAACCGTTCCGATAGACGCTATTAGTATGGCGACGTCATCATAGGGATTCTCCATTATATCGAATTGGATCCAAACAATAATACTGGCGTAACCTCTTTCAATACTACCAATGCGAATACCCCAGTAACAAAATGATATCATCATCCACGCTGGGTGTGTCAAAGTGTTTCTGGCTATTAAAATTTCTCGTCGTTTAATGGTTGTAAATCTTTATTTGTTGAGAAAAATTCGTCTTGATCAATAGGAGTCCTCGAGTGATTGTGAAAATTGGAGATTTTTTTCATTATAATTGGACGCATTTCTGCGAAACGGAACTGTGTGCATTATGACGTGAGCCCTGTTACGCATACATTCTTATGGGTCTCAGGGCTCATTTCATAATGCACATAGCTCCGTTTGGCAGAAATGCATCCAATTCACCTAAAACTTTTCGGAGGCATCATGGCGATTAAAAAAAAAAATCCTGAATTCATTTTTTTGAAAACGCTCAGGATGAAAGGCTAGAGCCGAGTCATGTTAGTGAATTTCGCACATAATTTACCAGAAATTTTTCATTTCCGGAACTTCCTGAAAATAATTAATAGACGGAACTTATTGACCAAAAGAATTGGACGTTACCCGATACTTGGATTTATGGAACTACTGTGGCAAACTTCCGGTTATGATGAGCCCCTAGCATTGTCTGTTATGATCCGTATCTGATTTGGAGGAGGTATGAGAAAAATTGCGCTCTCAGATACAGACCCTCAATTGCTAGACCTGGAGATGTTCCAGTGAATCTGGCCCTCGTATTACATTGCAGAAACAAATAAACTTTGCTAGCAAAATGGTTGTATCATTCTTCCTTTAACGTTCAATTATCTTATATTTTATACATAGTTATGTTATATAATTTTAGCTGTTTACAGGAAAGAGGGACCTATGGTTTCAAAAAATCTCAAATTCAGATTTTGGTACCACTACTTAATGTTTTCTTTAGGGACATTCAGAGGAAAAACATTCAAACATGACATTAGATATCAGAATTATGACGGTTTGAAGACGACCGCGGCTGAAAATACTTCATTTTTCAAAGTTGTACAAATACAATGCACATCTACACCTTATAGCATAAAAATTCAGTCTTTTATTCGTTATTTGCCGTTTAAATTATTGGAGATATTTTTTTGGTCTATGACACAAATTCCAATTTTTAAATACAATTTGACAAGAAAAGCTTGTCTTTTAGACAAACATTAACTCTAGTTCCTTGAGGTCATGTTTCTCGAGAACAGTCACATTTTTTGTGTATCGGATGCACTAAAAAGTGTCAAAAATAATTTTTGCCGGGGGGGGGCGGACTCTCCCCCTCCCTCACACTCCTTGGAACGAGTCCGCGCATACCCCTTGGAAATCGGCGGCTGTTTTGAGGAGGGAGGGGCACAAAGCAATGAACAGGGAGGGAGCTCGTCAAGTACCTGGGGGAGGGAGAGGAGGGAGGGACAGAATAGAGAAAGAGTAATAACTTTTTGATAACCTAATGTAATAACCTAAAATCGAAAGGATTCCCGCCGTTTTAGGAAAGAAATAATTTTTTCACTAATTTGGTCCCAACGTATACGGAGAAACACCCGGCACTTCTAGCATAGCAACCTAAATTTCGCCTGGAATACGTTTGACGTCAACCAGCCGGCGGAAGTTCTAAGAAATGAAATTTCGTCAAAGAGCCGTTGCGTTGGCACGAGAGCAGTTTAAAAGGGTGCGTTTGAAAGCATATTGAAGTTCAGAGGAAACCCTATTCTCAGAGAGTGGAACACTTTCAAAATGAGTGCAGATTCTATTTTTGAGGGATGTGCAATATTGGTGAACTTGCATCCGGGGTTCTCCTTCATCAAGAAAATGGACAGCATCACGCTGAAGAAAGGCGTCTACCTCTACTTCGGTAATGGAGCACTCTTACTCGATTAACTTAAAATTAATTTGTTCACATCGCCGACAGGAAAGCTCCTTATAAGGACCTTTTTTGCCGTATATGGGTAAACAAATTATAATGCTGAAACTAGTTTTTATAAAGTGAACAATAATGTATCTTCGTTCCAAGATTGTAATTCAATTTTGAAGTTTTATTGCAAGATGAAGGGTGGATTTCAGTGTCCAAAATTGGCTCTGCTCCTGATTTTCCTCCGAAAGTAGCCAGGGACAGCTAAACTTAATCTGACTTACTCCAAGGGATAAGACAAACCAACATTCCGCTTAAAATTAAATTGCAGCACATAAATAATAACCGTTTTCAGCTAATTTCAGCGAGAGCAGGAATAAAGTATTCAAACCGAATTCTATAAAGTTGGTGTTGAGTTCAAAATTATGTATCTTAGGAATCTTAAGAAAATCGGTTTTTTGTTCCCTCTATGTGCGATATCTAGGACTGAGACGGCGCGGCCCATACTCAAAATAATCGAATTAATTATCACAGAGAGGGTGTTTCTCTGGCAGTTCCTCGTTGTGCCCAAGAGAATCACGAAGTCATTACGCAAGTCTCCTGCGAGCTGATTACTGAAATTGATAGACAAAGCTATAGACAAAGATGATAAAAGGGATAGGAAGGGATCCTTTTCTGCCGTGCTAAGGAAGAACACCGTGTGAACATTCGAGAGTTGCCAAATTTCTCTTGATAAAACATGTATTATTGACGACACTCATGCACATATTTCTTTGAAATTTTCAGATATTCCCTATCAAATTGCGTACAAAATTGTCTGAAAATTTTAGAGGAAAAAAGATTCACAATGCTCCCGGCAAATTCGGTTTTTATCGAAGGAAACTTGGTGACGCCTGGAGGGTCATACGATGTTCTTCCTTGACACGGTAGTATTGGTGGAAGCGAGTGGTTCCAATAGCAACGGAGGTAGGTGATAGACTAACTAACGACAACCCGCGAGAGACCCTATAGTGAACCCATCATTTACCCCTTAGTCTAAAAGAACCACCTATTTTAACCAATAGAATCGCTCCATAATCCCTACATCTTCTTTGTCTGTAGTTTTGTCTATCAATTTCAGCAATCATCCCGCAGTAAAGTGGACATTTCAGAGCTAGTGATACTCCTCTCCAAAGGAGGCCGACGTGGATTTCAGAATTCTCCCGATGCGCTCGATAGTTCCCGTCGACAAGTCTAACTTCAAACTTGTCAAGTAAGTCACTGATGCAATTCTGTCTTGCACTGCAAGTTTCACCGAGTCTTAAACGCCGTTTCGCCGAATTCCACCAAGGCTCATGAAGAGAGGAGGGGTGAGGAGAGGTGGAAGCATTTAAGCCTCGCTCACAGTCATCTCGGAAATCAGTCAGTTAAAACTCGGGGTCGCTTTTGAGATGGATGTCTGAGCACAAGTGAGTTGATAACAATTATTCTGAAAATCGTCGAGGACCCGTCAAGAGAGACTTCAAAGAGTTTCGCGGAAACGAGCGATGCAGTTGTCAACTAACAATAGGGGGCAGGGGGCCGAGGGGGGAGCAAGGGGGGCAGGTATCATAAAAAAGACCGACGCATCTTTGAGCACGATCCGTCTCAAAGTTCATCATTATGCGACGTTGTCAGATGTTGGAGGAAGTCCAAGAATTTTGGATTTTTACCGCGGTGGAGCGCGGAAAGAATTCCCACTCTTGGCACCGAGTTCCGAAGCGGAGCGTTCGCTTTTGAACTTTCAGATATTGGAGGCACGACACAATAATAGCAGGCGGCAATTATTCCATTCAATGAATCGAATAGACTTTTGAGTGGCATGGGAAAAAATAATACAGGTAAATAACGATATTTCATACAGCCACTCCTTAGAGACGAATGTAGCAAGCAAATTTTAATCAATTGCAATTGGACCGAGTTAGGTAGAGAGGAACCAAGCCACATCAGCTGTTATCAAATTTAATTGGGATATTTAATTTTTTACATGACGATTGTGCGGATTGATGTGCAAATTTCAATGAATTTCCTGCATAGTACGAGGCAAGTTACTTTAAATTTTGCAAAGCATTCGCACAAATGCTCTCTTGTGAAAAATTAAATTGCCTGATTAATTTTAGCAATAGCTAACGTGGCTTGATTCCTTTTTGCTTGGTCCAATTACTACATGGTAAAGTTGTCGTGCTAGTATTGGAATGTTGGAGGTGGGGGAGAGTTGTCGGCGGTACTCGGCTTAGTGTTGTGCATGTTGTCCATTCACTAATTGAAGGGGCTCCTCTTGAATTGACAATTGAAGTAAGATGCATTTTTTTTGTACTGCTAATTGCCCGATTTTCACACTTGTGGATCTCATTTTATTTGTATGCTCACTTTGGAAGCTAAGTGGGATGAGTGCGGTTTTTTTCAAATTGAGATAATAATTACTTTCAGCTGAAACTAGTCTTAAAATGTATTCTGAGAAAAATTTACCATTAAAATCCTATTTTCAAGCTTCACTACGTTAGATTAAATTTTATTTCCGCCATGAGGCTCCAGGTATTTTGAAATTTTTAACACGTATTTCTTGAAACAGCAAAAACAGCACTTATCTCACTTGTCATTTAAGTCCCTCACTTACAACTGGCATTTACAGACCAAATGACGTAATACTATCACATAGTTAAAAAAATGGCGACTTAATCTCAAACTGCAGTCAATCTTGAAGACTGTGAACGGTTGCAATGTATCACTGTATAGACTAGGTCAAAATGCACGCACCTTAGTACAAACATTAAAGTATGCACCCAATCTTAAAAGCACTTGTTAATTCCGCGTTCAAGAATTGACACCAGAATTTCCTATTATCTGAATCGTGCTCAACGTAAGATTTTGAATAGAAAACATGTGCATTTTTCCTGATCGAGACATTGTCTCGGTCTATCATATAATCAAACGCGGTTTCGGTGATAGCTGCAATCCGCCCGCCGAGAGAGCCGTGGCGTGCTACCAGCGTGAAACGCGCTCTGACGCCTACAAACCTAAGGGGCTACCTCACGCATTGCGCAATGCTTGAAGTATCCATTTAGGTTTGTAGGCGTCAGTGCGCGTTTTGAGCTAGCTGCACGCCTCGCCGCGCCGCGCCGTAGCATGCGGCGCGGCGCGTTTATTGTATGCGTTTATTGCGCATTTATATGTTTTATTCAAGCTTTTGTGTTCTCTGTTCTACCAACCCTTTATTCTAGTGAAATTTAAATTGGCTTAAATGCTAGTCTATCCTACTAAATTTTATTTTGTTTAGTCAAAAACCTTAGTAAAATTTTTACTTCTGCATAGTTAGAAGCTCACTTGAAGCAACTTGCCCACAATGAATAAGTCAGGGACACTGGGACAGCTGCAACCTATCATTACGGCGTCTACACGCAATTAAACCTGCTCTGCGATTGTCCCTGTTATACATACGCACGTAAATTGAAGGCGCACTGAATTAGACGAATTAATGGGTATGTAGCGAGCAAGAGATACAGCAAAACAAATGTACTACTCACGGGTAAAATCGCACAAAAATCACTTTGAGCACGTCCAAAAGATCTGAAATCCATGCCTTAGCCCCGCACTCTGCGTAGTTTGTAACATGTTTTTTCAAGTTTCTCGTGTACGCGGGCAGTTTTTCGCAGTCACCGCCGACCAGGTTTCCACAGGCAGAGGAGGAAAATAAATCTCAATAAACAAACGATCTCACTAACGTTCTCTATTGTATGATTTCAATCGAATCCAAGCGTTTGTTACCATTTTCTATTTTTATTTTGCTAAAAAAAAAGAAAAAAAAGAAGTTTTGAATCAATTGAACTCTCACGCAAGGAGAGTTTAATACCAGTTCGCGAGATAATTTGTTTATTTAGATCCGGTTTCTTCCCGGGCAAACCTGACTGCCGGTCACTAAGAAAAACTGCCTGCATACGCGGTAAATTTGGAAAAGCATGTTACACTATACGCAGATTGGACACTTAGGCAGGGTGGATTCCAAACATTCTTCATGTGTTGAACATGACTTTCGAGCGACTTTACCTTTAGAAAGTGTACCCAGTTGGCTGTATCTTTTGCGTGCAACAAACTCATTCCTCAAATTATCTTCCTTATTATCGATCAGAAAGGAAGTGTCCACTGTTATCAATCAGTAAAATTAATGATAGCTATGACATGAAAACATTCTATCATGGAGGTTTTTTTCTCTGCTTAACTCAAGTAATATTTTAATCCTTACTAATCATTTATTTCAGTTTTTACTAAATCTTAGCAGCATGCCTTAATTTAAGTAAGTGCGCTAAAGAGTAGATTTCAGGCAATTTTGACCTGTCCATCATGATTTCCGAGCGAATCTACTCTTACAAAATATACAGTCGGCTGTATCTTTTGTGTGGGACAAACCATTGTGACTTAATTAATCTTAATATCTCTCTCAAGCTGCAATTTTCTTTTTCTCCTCAGCCTGAAAGTATTGGTCGACTGAAAAAATCTACTCATAATTGTATTACTGCAAAACTGAGCAATGTTCGAGTGCTGCGTTTTTTTTGTTTTTTTTTTTTTTTCTTTTTAATTTTTTTTATTGATTTAAGGTGGAATTGGTGAAACCTCGGAGGGATACAACAGTTAAGACGATATTGATGATGGTTTTTTTTTTCGAGTAGGATTCTAATCGTTTAAAATCGTTGATTTCATCCTCTTTTCTTGTTCTTTCTTTCTGTTTTCTTTTTTTCCTTTTTTTTGAAGAGACAAAATCTTGACCCAACTGAAATCGAACGTGAAGAAAATTTGTACCAGTTCATGGCATTGTAGTTTGTACGTTCATTCAGGTTATGTTTTTATGCGACTCTTTCTGGACGAACTTGATTTCTACTCACTGAGAAAACTGCCCGCAGATGCGAGAAGTTAAGAGACCCATTGAGAACCTGCAGGCTGATTGTTGAAATTGATAGACAAAGCGATAGACATAGAAGACATTGGGAGTATGGAGCGATCTTATTGATTAAAATGGTTAGTTCCCGTAGACTAAGGGATAAAATGATGGATTAACCATAGGGGTTGGGTAGTCTATTACATACCCTGTTTCTCCATTGCATCCAAAATGATCCCTCCATATCCCTTTCGTCGTCTCCGTCTACAGCTTTTGCGATGAATTTCAAGAATGAGCCGGCTGCTTGGAAAGTTGAAAGTAGGTACTCACAGTTATCTCGAGCAGTGAGTGATCCGCTTGAGCACTTGGATGGAGGTGCGGATCTTGTGGACGACCTCCTCCTGCATGAGGTTGAAGCACATGGCGATGAGGGCCATGCCGAGCATGAGGTAGAGGGAGCAGAAGATGAAGCTGAGCTCGATCATGGCCTCGGGGCCGCCTCCGCCGCCTCCGCCGGAGCCGTCTCCGGAGGTCCCGCCCCCGGTGATCTTGTCCCCGGGCACGATGTCCCCGAAGCCGATCGTCGAGAGGGAGATGAAGCAGAAGTACGAGCCGTCCAGCAGGTCCCAGTCCTCCCACTTGGAGAACAGCGTCGCCCCGCCCACCACGTACCTGCAAAACCATCCATTCAACATCCATAATTGAAACATATTTGAAGGACGTGCAACCAAATTCCTAGGGGCCCAAATGCATGTAGTATGTGAGGGAAAAAGTTCACCTTTCGTTGAGTAATGGAGATGTTGCATGTGTGAGGGATTTGCGATTTGACTGTTGATTCTTAAGTAAAAGTGTGCGAGAAACACGATGGCATAGAGAAAAAAAAGGAGGTGTTTGCATTTCGGGCATCTTGGAATTTTTCATAGAGTATCTATAGCTTTGATGACGTCATTGGGTACAGCGACGTTTTTATCCTGTCGATTTTCTTGGAAATGGTGTAATTTAAGGGAAAAAGTCATTCTATAAAAAGTGCTTGAAATTATATAAAGAGTTGATTTAAGTAAAAAAATCGGACATTATGGTCCGTTTTTACAGCGTCAACATAACCCTCAACGAGCGTCTTGTTTACATTGATGACGTAGGTGGGTACAAATCCTCAAGATGCAAACACCTCCTTTTTTTCTCTATGACACGATGGTGCCACTGGTTTTCTTTGAAATCAACTCCCAAGCTCAAAGAAAGCTCTCAAGTGAGGCCAAAATGGAGGGGATATCCCGCCCTACCCTGAGAGTCCACCTCTACATCAAGACAAACCTCCATGCAAAGATAGGGAGCAAATACATTAGCAGGGTTGCCGTGTTTTCAGTTTTAGAGTCTCCAAATAAAAGTGGCAGCCCTGTCAATGTATTTCCTCCCTATCTTTGCATGGAGAGTTTGTTTTGATGTAGAGGTGGACTCTCAGGGTAGCGTGGGATATCCCCTCCATTTTGGCCTCACTTTGAGAGCTTTTTTTGAGCTTGGGAGATGATTTCAGAGAAAACCAGTGGCACCATCGTGTTTCTCGCGAACTTTTACATAAGAATCAACAGTCAAATCGCAAATCCCTCACACATGCAACATCTCAATTGAAACATATTTGAAAGACGTACAACCACATTCCTAGGGGCCCAAATGCATGTAGTATGTGAGGGAAAAAGTCCACCTTTCGTTGAGCAATTCATTCAGTGTGAACGCAATCTGACGGGTAGATGACTAGTTTAACTCATAGGCGATGTGGGGAAGTATTTACTTTTTTGAAGGCGCTTCGCCGCGATCGGAAATCTTACAAGTAGATATCACTAAATGAGTTCTCCCGTAAATGATCACATCGTCACCCTCTGATCAACGTATCACAAGCGGAATGCGACGTTCCAAAATTCCCGTCGCCATTTTATTTTCTTACAGAGAAATTGCTCAACGAAGCGGTTCGAAAATCTCACTGATTTTTCTGTAAGCTGCCGATAAAATTCAGTGAAATTTTCAAACAAATTTAACCAACGGTTTCTCTGTGAAAAATGAAATGGCGGCAGAAATTTTGAAACGTAGCATGGCGCAACGTCCGATTGGTGTAATCTTTATTCTCGTTTGTGACATCCATAAGCCGCGTTGTCTCAACTCTCTCTATAAAGGGATTCTACCTATGAATACGCTCGCTTTCGACTATTTGGAAGAATGACGTCATGGCGGAACCCTCCGCATTCAACATGCAGTCGTTTGCGAGCGGGGCACCGCACAGCCACCTTGAACCGTAATAGAATTCACCTGGGCTAATAATCCGACGCGTCGCGGGCGGTCGGCGTCGCGGCGCGGCGCGACGCGGCGGCGTGACACGCTGAGCGAAAATATTTACCCCGTCAAATGCGGCGACCGAAATGGAGTTTAAATTGGGCCGGCGGCGCGCCGCAAAGTGGATTGAGCCTTCCGGGGGATCGGACTTCGAATTTTTGGACGAAACAGCATAATTGAAAGTCACGAAATGATTTTAAACGTCGCTATAGAGTGACAATTTTACGGGAAACCCGATGAAACCATTTTTATACTTCCACGTTTCATATTACGCGGCTTTCGAAGTCTTTACATCATTTTTGACCTCTCCGATTGGCTCGCTCCACTGTGCGGCGGACGGAGAACAGGCCGGGAGCCCCGAGACGGACAGGCGGGGGAGGGGGGGGCTGGGGCCCCCGCACCCTGTCCCGGTGACAGGCCTATGAACGGCCGACCGTCGCACAGTGGATCGAGTGAATGGGGGAGGTCGGACATAATTTAAAACGTTTAAAAGTGTATATCTTCATTTTATACGAAATGTTGATGTTTTAAAAATGGTTGCATTGGTTTTTTCGTAAAATTTTCTATATAAAGCACCCCTTGAAATTAAAATTATGACGTAAAATATTACAATTTTTGTCAAAAATTTCAGGTCTGACCTCTTCCAAAGATTCGTTCCACCGTGCGTCGCCGATGCTGGATAAAAGCGACTTTGACGGACTTAACCAGAATTAGTCCAACTACACTAGACGCTTCCTAGATTCCTCTTATATTTCAATAATTTAACGAAAAAACAAAACAAAAAAACAAAGCAGCATTTTGCCTCGAAATCTCGTGAGTCTATTTTTCTCAAGGGAGGGAAAATTGGCAACAATTTTAGTTCCGTTTTCTGTTTAAATTAATGTAATATGACAACGTCAAGATGCGGTTGAGCTATGCTCGTTGAATCTGATCGCTTTTTATGGTGAACGATAGCGCGGCAGGAGGTTTTCTCCGAATTTCAGTTTTCACGCTAGAATTCCGCTCCCGTTTACTCAAGGTAATTCTACAGCGTTAAGCAAGCACTCATCGAGAATTTACACATTTGTAGCTGGTATATATACTGGTTTTACTTGATATTTTTAGGATTTTTGGACTTTTTTTAAATATTTTTGGATCTATTACGCCGAGAAATATATTTCAATAGTGTTTTTCCCAAAAATTTCGCTTTTAAAAACTTGTAATCAAGTTTCAAATACGTGGATAAGAAAATTAATCGTTCGATTTGGCTGCTAGATTAGTTTACTTTTCGACGTCGACAGAGCCGTCGCGAGAATGATGCAACTGTCACCCACGCAAATGAATGAGTCATGAAATTCTGATATTTTTACAATTTCAGGGTGTCTACTTCATTTTCAATTTGGGGAATCCTAATGAAATCCTGATTTCTCCTGGTTTTTGACTGCTAAATGCTGATTTCATAATTTTTCTAAATCCTGATTTTTTGCGGAGAAACATTAAAATTTCAACTCTCTTCACGCAAAGCAAATGTAACTTCATGAGAATAGCTCAATAAAAAAATCCGATCGGACGACCGACTTTTCACGAATCCTGATTTTACGACCGATTTTTCCGAAAATCCTGATGAAATTGGGATTAAATCCTGATTGACCTCAAATCCTGATAGAATCGGGAAAATCGAGAAAATCCTGATGCTAGATACCCTGTTTATTAATTTTCCCCGTATTGATGACTTTTGAACTCACCCGACCATGATGATTAAACAGAGAAACACAGGTACAGTAACCGTCTGAGGGTCGCCGTTGAAGGAGATACTATCTTCGTCATCGCTGTCCTCTCCCTCTGTTGTTTCACCTATTTCATCCTAAATCAATATAAAAAACTAGAATTAGAACATTTTCAGTTTTGAAAGTAATATAATCATGGCTAGATTTGTCCTTGCCGTTAATAGTTCCGAGCTGAGAAGAAAACAAAAATTACATCTTAATAGATACGTGGGATTAATCTGTCTAATTCAGTGCGCCTTCAATCTGGGTGCTTATGCAACACGGACAGTCGCCAAGCAGGTTTAGTCGTATCTAGACGCCGTAACGATTCGTATCTGCTAGTACTGACAATGAAACCTCGTTTAAATTGTTAATAATGGACCACTGGAGGTCTGAATTGGAAGAATTAAACTATACAGGTTGTCTCTTTCAAATCTTGCCTAGAGAACGATTCAAACACCCGGAAGTTCTGGAATCAATTCTTGAACGAGATATTAACAAGAGTTTTTAATACGCATCAAATGAAGGATAGATTGTAAGAATAACGTCAACAATTGTCCTTATTCTGTTTAACCAATGAGGATTGTGAACACTTAAAGGACTCACGCAGAAATTGAGATACAGCCTTACGTCAAAGGAGCGACAATAGGACCGCGTTTAGCAGAAAGTAACCAAGCCACATCAGCTATCACCCAATCTAATGTAATCGGACAATTTTATGTTTAACATGAAAACGGTTGTGCGGATTTCGTTGCTAATTTCAGTGAATTTTCTGAATAGTACGAGGCAAATTCCTAGAAAATTTTAAAACAAATCCGCAAAAACACGCTCTTGTAAAAAATTAAATCGCCCGGTTGAATTTGGCAATAGCTGATGTGGTTTGGTTCCTTTCTGTTAAACGCGGTCCAATTTATGAAGAACATCGTGGACCGAGCACCAGTGGCGTGGCGTGAATTGCGATGTATCGATTGTTCTGCCATTTGAACCTATGATAAAGAATCGATTATTTAGGTGTTCGCTGCGAACACCCTGTTTATCGATCCTTTTCCATAGGTTTAAATGGCATAACAATCGATACATCGCAAAGCACGCCACGCCACTGCCGAGCACCCACCTGCCAGTGGCCGGATCCCCGAGAGTTGTGTCTGCGAGCCATCCTCGAGGCTCTCTTCTTGTAGGGACAGCCTCTGCAGAGACAGCACTTGGCGTAAATCCACTTGAAGCTCGTCGCCAGCAGGTCACCGATGTTGGACAAGTACAGGAGGAACAGAGGAACACCCCCGATCGCGTACAGGATCGTCACCAGCTTCCCCCACACTGTGCGTGGGACGTTGTTACCATAACCTGAAATTCAACACAAAAAAAAATTAAGTTGAAGGGTTACTTGAAGAAGGGCGTAACCATCAAAAGTCTAATTTCGAGAAATAGTGAGAAAAAATTTATTTATTCGACAGTTCACTATATTTCTGTCCGCGATTTGATTCAGGAACAAATTTGAGGACTGCAGCGAGTAAAAACGTCTACTGTACAGATACAATTTTCCATGTTTGATGCCACCCTGTGTCACTCTGTGTTAAGTGAAGTTATTTTTTTTGTGTGTGTCAGGTCAACCTAAAAGACTTGGTTGCTCAACACAGTTTTGTATTAAATTGACCCAAACCGTGATGGACTTATGTGCTCTTGTTTTCCTCCGCGACTTGTGAACGGCTAACGCATTGGACTTCCACCAATGCCACTTTGGTCTGGGACTTCTGAGAGCGCCGAATCATGGCCAAAAATCCGAATTCTGAAATTGCGAAAACCTGGCTCAACAGATAGGTGAAACAGAAGGGGTGTGCTCGTTAGTCGAGGGCCGTAGGAATGAATGGGAATTATAAAACGCCAGTGACGTCAGCGGCAACGAAGCCGTCCCCGTTGTCGCTCTTGATCGGCATTAACTTATGAGCCCTGTCCACAACGTTTATTATCCATGTCCACGGCTCATGAGTGCCGCATTCAGTTGGTACATAGTTCCGTTTGACAGAGTGTAAAATCTTACTTTTCCATTTCTCCAAGTGGAGCTATTCCCACTTTTACATCATTTCTTAAGCAGCTTCTACAATCACACCCCATCTTTCCCACCGGTCCATTGTTCTGTTAGGTAGAAAGACGTCCAAATACGTGCAAATGTACTTATTTCTAAGATTGAACATACTGCCGTGCTAAGAGAAAACGCCGTATAAACGTTTGTCGGTTGCAAAATTTCCTTTGATTAAATACGAATCTTCAAGAAAACCTGTGAATGTATTCCGTTCAATTTTTTGGAGAATTTTCAAAATTTCAAGAGAAAACATTCATTACTCTCCTCGAAAATGAACATTTAATTGAAGGAAATTTGGCAACTCTCAAATACTATCGTGCTAACAAAGAACGCCGTATGAACATTCGAGAGTTGCTAAGTCTCCTCGAATAGAACATGCATTTATGAGGCTAATTTTGCATAGTTTTCCTTGAAGTTTTCAGATATTTTAGATAAAATTGTGAACAAAATTGCCTGACATTTTTGAAAAAAAAAATGCACAATTTTCCTGATGAATTTCCCTCATTTTGAAGAAATCTGGCAACATCTATATGCTCATGCGGCGTTCTTCCTTAGCACGGCAGTATAGTCGAGTAATATCCAAAAAAGCTGTAAAGCGACATTTATGTATGTATATCCAAAAAAACCTGTGGACGAAGGTCTCCCCTTACCAATGGTCGTGATGACGGTGAGGGAGTAGAGGAAAGCACCGGCGAAGGACCAACGGTTGGAGTGGAAGTCCTCGCCCTCGTAGCCGAACTTCTGGACCTCCTCGATGATCTTGCGCTGGTAGGCCATGAGGCTGGCGTTGACGCGCTCCCGCCATTCCTGCTCCGAGAAGACGTTGACCGAGCAGCACGTGAGCTCCCACAGGACGTCGGCCGTCCGGTTCCGGAACTCCACTATGTTCTGCACCCGGGAGCTGTACAACGGGCCCTCGATGTACTGGAACATCACCGCGCCCCCGATCGTGTAGCCCACCACCAGGCAGATGATCCCTATGTTGCTGAACAGGAACGCCACGAACTGACGCAGGTAATCCTCGCACTTCTCGCTCCAGGACTTCTGCCGCCGCCCGTAACGCGGCCCGTAGTACCGCACCGGCTCCATGACCCACTCCGCCCTTCACTACCCGCACGCACCTCACACTTTCCGCAGTTGCAATGCTTGCAGACGGCTACTCGACAGTTCGCGAAGGACTTGCAGACGGACTCTCTACAGTTCGCGAAGGACTTGCAGACGGACTCTGTACAGTTCTCAGAAAACTCGCGGAAGGATTTTCGACTGTTTCCAGAGAACTTGCAGACGGCTTCTTGAAAGTTCTCGGAAAACTTGCAGAAGGGATTTCGACCCTTTCTAGAGGACTTGCAGACGGCTTCTTGACAGTTCTCAGCTAGATTGCGAAAGGAATTTAGACTGTTTCCAGAGGACTTGCAGACGGCTTCTTGACAGTTCTCAGAAAACTCGCGGCAGGGTTTTTTACCTTTTCCAGAGGACTTGCAGACGGGTTTTTGACGAGTCTCGGAAAAATCGAAGAAGGGTTCTCGACAGTGCCCGAAGGGTTTACAAGACTCACGACCGTTTGTGACCGTTGCAGAATCGGAGCACTTGCGAACGGGGTCTTGCCGCTTCCCGCGCGACTCGCACGAGAATCCGTTAGAGTTGTAACACTCGTGAACCGGCACGAGTCGATCCACGTCCAACCCACGAAAGTTACCTTGCGATTTGGAACACTCACGATCCGACTCGTAAAAATCGCGATATGACTCACAAGGTTGATTTTGCGATCTCTGACACTCGCCGTTGGACTCACGAAAGTTACCGTGGGATTTGAAACACTCACGATGCGACTTGCGACGGGAAACGTCCGACCTGTATAAGTCGCGATGAGACGCGCTAGGTTTGTCGTGTGATTTCCGACACTCGCTTTGTGACTCCCGACAGTGACGGCACGACTCACGAGAATCGAGATATAATTTAAAACTAGAGCTAATATCACAGACGGAGGGGCTCACAGCATCACAGGTAACAGCGCCTTGCTGGCTTTTCAAGCTAGCGCAACCGAAACATGGCTTCCTTTTCAGCTTCACTGTAACAGACCGAGAAGGAAGTGTACAAGATTTGTCGAGGTGATTATCTCTGAAATAATTAAAAACCCAATTCCATCAGTCAAATCGAATCGTATTTAAATATTTGATGAGGACGATACAGTCCGGTGAGGCAGTTACGCTGGTCGTATAATCGCGTTTTGATCATTTATTTGGACCGCGTTTAACAGAAAGGAACCAAGCCACGTCAGCTATTGCCAAATCTAACTGAGCAATTTAATTTTTTACGAGAGAACGTTTGTGTGGATTCCTTTGAAAATTTGAAGGAATTTGCTTCGCACCGTGCAGAAAATTCACTGAAATTTGCACAAAAATCCGCACGACCGTTTTCATGTAAAAAAATTCAATTTTCCTGTTACATTTGACAACAGCTGATGTGGTTTGGTTCCTCTCTGTTTAACGCAGTCTATTTAAGCTCAGAAATTAGCAAAAAATGAAAAGATCTGTTCCTACGCTAAGTTTCTATGTAGTGGACCCTGGTAAAAATTGACAGTAGAATCTGTATTCCAAAATACCATAGACCTAAAGCCGACTGTAAGATTTCCAATAGCTTCTGTAGCCGGCTGTACAATTTATTATAGCCTTTTATAGCCGATGGCGATTAAGTAACAGCCAGACGATAAAGTTTATACTAAATGTTACTAAATACGAATACCAGGACTTAGTTTTTGGACTACCACTCTCTTTTTGTGCCGTAGTATCTTGATTTATTTTGCGAGGAAAGCTCCGTACTTTTGAAGGATGCGTGTCATTCTTAATATGTTGGAGCGCCTTCAATTTCTTCTTGGATACTGTGCAATACCTCTGGTTTGAAATATTTGCTTCAGACGCCGTGGCACGCTGCGGCGCGGCGGGCGGGCAGAGAGTGCGAAACGCGCATTGGCGCCTACAAACCTAACAGGGATACTTCACGCATTGCGCAATGCGTGAAGTATCCCTGTTAGGTTTGTAGGCGCCAGTGCGCCGCCGCTCCGCTTTGTGTTAGGCTCTAATATTTAATCTCGGGGAGTCAGCGTTGTTCAACTCATGACTTTGAAATGTTTGCACACTCTGTATGGATTATTCTCATTTTTATTGATGAAAACAAATATGTAGTAAAGGAAAATATAATGTGCGTTTTGTAAATATTATGGGGATCCCGTACAAAGAGTTTGATGCAAAAACGGCTTTTTTCGCCCCCCCCCTCTGGAAGTTCTTCAGACTTTTTCTATTGATTACTCATACTTGAGCGCTTCTTTTCCCAAATTTTCAGACCCCCAAAAAATTTTGGGGGGGAGCTAGGGGGGTGGAAGTTAAAACCTGTGAACCTCGATATCTCTTGAACGAAGAAAGATATCGAGGTCCGGTTTGGACGAAAAATCGTCTAAAATTGCATACTTTAAGATTCTAAAGGTCAAAATCCCGATATCACATTTTTAAGTCCACATATGTGCTTTTCTGCAGTTTTTAGGTCTAGAAAATTTCTTTTAAACGAAAAATTTACAAAGATCTCAATTTTTTATTTGAACAAAAACCAGTTTTTTAAATTGTTCGTCTTTTTCCGCATCCAACGAGTGGTCGTATAAGCTGGGGAACCGAACGGTTCCGGAGTTATGATCGATTGAAGTTTCCGCTCAACGCGCGCCGACCGATTTTCGCGCGCAAAAAAGTCGGATTTGACTGTTATTAGATCAGATTGAATGTTCAAACTGAGTAAAATGCTTTATTAGGGACTCTTGAGGGTCGCTGAATTCAGAAATTACCGATACTTCCAAAAAATTCACGTTTTTAAAATTGCAGCTTCGGACAGGACCACTGAGCGGCCGGTCGGCGCTCAGTGGGCCTCTAAAATAGCGCTGCGGAGCTGTAATTTTAAAAACGTAAATTATTTGGAAGTATCTGTAATTTCTGAACTCAGCGACCCTCAAGAGTCCCTAATAAAGCATTTTACTCAGTTTGAACATTCAATCTGATCTAATAACAGTCAAATCCGACTTTTTTGCGCGCGAAAATCGGTCGGCGCGCGTTGAGCGGAAACTTCAATCGATCATAACTCCGGAACCGTTCGGTTCCCCAGCTTATACGACCACTCGTTGGATGCGGAAAAAGACGAACAATTTAAAAAACTGGTTTTTGTTCAAATAAAAAATTGAGATCTTTGTAAATTGTTCGTTTAAAAGAAATTTTCTAGACCTAAAAACTGGAGAAAAGCACATATGTGGACTTAAAAATGTGATATCGGGATTTTGACCCTTGGAATCTTAAAGTATGCAATTTTAGACGATTTTTCGTCCAAACCGAACCTCGATATCTTTCTTCGTTCAAGAGATATCGAGGTTCACAGGTTTTAACTTCCACCCCCCTAGCTCCCCCCCAAAATTTTTTGGGGGTCTGAAAATTTGGGAAAAGAAGCGCTCAAGTATGAGTAATCAATAGACAAAGTCTGAAGAACTTCCAGAGGGGGGGCGAAAAAAGCCGTTTTTGCATCAAGCTCTTTGCGGATTTACAAAGCACACGAATTCCTACACAATTTCTTATAGCCTTTCATAGCCAATAGCGATAAAGTGTAAAGCCCGGCGATAGGAACTATAGCCCGACTGTATACTTTTTTATAGCTTTGTATAGCCCGGCTATATGATTTGCGCCGCTTTCTACAGCCAGCTATATAATTTTCAATAGTCTTCTTTAGTCGGCTATAAGAACTCCTATGGTATTTTGAAACGCAGCTCCTATCGCCAATTTTTACCAGGGGAGGCATCGCTTAGCGAAAAATACAACGTAGGTGCGGTCATCCACCGCGGTTATGCATACCATGGTTTTCTCCACCTTTTGTTTTCGTCCGTTTTTCACGTCGAGCAACCAGTGCAAAAGTATGCATCATTGATTAGGACGTATATATTCTAAAAGAAACAATGTGCATAGAGTTTGCGTGCGTGTAATATAGTTCCTTTTAGCATAAATACGTCCATTAGTGAAACCAAGGTGGAAAAAACCATGATGTTCACAACCGCGGGATGGCGTTAGACGTTGCTTTTTTCGATAAGCAATATCTCCGTAAATATTGAGCATAAAAACTTGGCGTTTGAAGATACAGTATTATTTTTCGCTTTTTTCCGCCTAAATCATCAAAACACGATTCTGAGACTTGCCCAGTTTCTACTCTATGGAAGCTCCGAGACTGGCTGGCGCAAAAAAACTGAAAATATGGAAAATATCTGAAATGCATTAGCCATGTGTTATGATGAGCGGTGTCCAACCTTGTCTAGTGATGGTGGTCCAATGATAGGTTTTGAAGATTGAAGAGGCGACACGGCGAAACTTCCCGATGAAGGCGCTCTAATCCAAAAGTTTTCCAATCCAAAAGTGTATGAGAAATGTGGGACATACGAGATAATGTTTACGTGCGTCAAAAGTGTTTTTATGGCTCGACTCGGCTAAGTAGAGTTGAGAAGTTAATCGACTCCTCGTATCATGTACGAAAGTTAATTAACTTCTTCGCCAGGACTAGCTAAGTCATAAAAAATCTCCCTGCACACATAAACATTTTTTTAGTATCCACCAGTTTGATCGAACTTTAATTTCTATGAATAGCAGGCGGTGAGGTTTTTAGGTGGACTGAAAATAGCCAAGATTGAAATGGGCACTTTGGGGAAGACAACACGCAATCTCAATTTTGAGCGACCTTAAAACAAGTTTAAGTCAGTTTGAGTCAGTTATAGTTTTTCCGTGGTTCCTGGGGATAGGTACCTGAAAAATTTGGTTCATTTGATACTTCTTCAATCATCTTTCACTTTGGAAATACTCGTAGCGTGGCCAGTATTGGGATTGCACACGATTATATGCACGTGATTTTTCTCTATCTCCTCGAGCGTGTTTTGAGACAAATTTCATGAAAAAAAGTCTATCCTAAAAAAATGAACTAGGGGTAAAAATTTCGGAACACCGTAATACGTGTTTTGTTGCTTCAGCGACAAATGTAACGAGCTGTAATTGAAAATTTGTTTTAATCCTCGGAAAATATAACTTATTTCCATGAAAATGTAATTGAGATTCCTTGAGTCTTTCATTTGGACGTATTTCTGTCAAACGGAACTAAGCGCCATCGGAGGAGGAAGGTAGAGGGGGGCTTGGATTGGCGGCGGAATCGGGCGTCGGGCTCATTCCGTCCTATACTCGGAATGCTTTTCCACGGCGCTTACTTCCGTTTGACAGAACGCGCTATCCGGCATTCCAAATTCCTCAAAAGGAACTCAAATTGGCGCTTAGTTCCGTTTGACAGAAATACGTCCATTTATTCTCTTGCAATATTCACTGCAGCTGCAAATTTACGTTACGATCTTCATCTCGGGAGGACGCAGATCAGTGACCGCACAGTGCCTTCTTGCTCTAAAATATTGATGTGCCCTGGTCAACTTTGGTTAATGTTTACCAATTTCAAGGTATTTTTCGATAGTATTGAATATTTAGTCTCCTTCTGTGACTTGACGAAAATAGGGCCGTTAAATTATACTTATAGGCTTAAAAATATGAACGCATGCGCATTGAGCCGAGCTTAAAAGAAACGCACCAGGTCGCATTGGGGGGGGGGGGGGGTTGGCAGCAGTTTTGCATTCAACTAGTCGAGTATTTTTTTCTGTCAAAAATTCAAAGGACGAGGAAAATTTTCTTGAAAGTGAAAATTGTTGTTAGACTTTGTTCTTCATTTTTGACTCCAAGGGAAAAGTAAACTTCTTACCTCCTTTTTCGGTTCAAACATGATCCGACTTGATGCGTTTCTGTTTCACTGGGTCCAATTGGACTGCATAAAGCAAAAAGGAACCAAGCCACATCAGCGATTTCCCAATTCAACTGTTTACAAGAGAACTTTTGTGTCGATTCCTCTGAATATTTTAAGGAATGTTCTTTGCACTGTGCAGAAAATTCTCTGAAAATTGCACAATAATCTACACATCCGATTTCATGTAAAAAATAAAATTGTCCAAGTAAAGGCAATAGCTGATGTGGCTCGGTTCCTTTCTGCTTAACGGGGTTCAATTGGATGACATTTTGCAATAAGGAACCACTATTTCCGGCTCAATTTAGAAACAACTTACATGCCATTGGTTTCTCTATGCAGATACGTGATTTTTGGGGAGAGCCAGTCATAGTGGTTCCTTATTGCAAAATGTAATCCAATTGGTTCTGTCAAGCCTGCATGCAGAATGTTCACGTGAAGGTGAGGTATAAATAAACAATCAAGAAATATTCATACCTTTAATTGTTGATTTACGCATGCAGAAAAGTGGACGAAGGAATTTGCTGAGGAAGAATACGATAGTGTGCTTCCCGCTAGGAGTTTTCCACGAATTTTGGAGGAGAAACGGACTCACAGCGATCCCGGAATGTTTCCACAACGTGGCCGGACCCGACTTTAGTTCAAATTGCAGCAAAATTTCCATGTTGTGACATTAATGAGCTTTAACATTACTGAAGCAATTTTCCCGCGATGCCCCTCTACTTAGACTAGTTCTCATCAACTGCTCTCTTCCTTTCCACGTTATATCATCTTAGTTATTCCCCTTCACATCAAGGCTCTATCTTTGACGGAAAAGTTATTTTGATGACGTCCAAGCCTCCGCAATTAGAGTTGATCGAAACTAGCACCAACGGCTCTCTGCAATAAAAGAAGGAATAACCATTAGCATTCCAACTCAAAAGAACACAGAGACACAAACAAATGGACCTCGTTAAACAGGAAGGAACCAAGCCACATCAGCTATTGCCAAATTTAATCGGGCAATTTAATTTTTTACATGAAAACTCTTGTGAGGATTTTCGTGCATTCAGTGGGTTTCCTACATGGTGCGAGGCAAATTCCTTAACATTTTCAAAGGACTCCATAAAAATGTTCTCTCGTAAAAAATTAAATTGCCCAGTTCAATTTGGCATTACCTAATGTGGCTTAGTTCCTTCCTGTTAAACGCGGTCCAAATAATCATTAACATGCATTGAAAAGAAAGTTTGGTCACATGTACCAAAGTTCGGTGTTCCATATCAGCCCAACTAATTCGGTTCGTGAAACTGAACTTTCGGTTCGTGTAACCGAACTTGTGCAGTAAAGTGAGCTGACGAACAAAGTTCGGTCATATATGCCGAACGTTCGCCTCGGTCTAATGGTTAACGAACCTTCGTTTCGGTTCATGTGACCAATTTTTTTTTTTTTTTTTTTTTTTTTTTTTTTTTTTTTTTTTTTTTTTTTTTTTCAGTGAATTTTTACCGACGCAGGTTGGCCAAAAATTAGCTGTTCACTAACTGCATGTTCATCCAATTTAGAACAAATATACTCAGTGCTACTACCGTTTAGACATTGTATTATACAATGTTCGCTGAACTCAATTTAGAACCCAGTTTAGCAGGGTTGTTTGATCGTTCTGTCGGTGTTACAGTTACGGCTTTTCGTTCTGGGTGGTAGACCTGGACCCGCCACCCACCGTGCCACGTGATTCTGCGGCTCATGCACGCTTAGCTTTCGATTTGAGAAACGGAAATATGAAAGAAAAACGGGAAACGGTGTCGGTGTCGGCGGCGGCGCACGGTGGATCGAGTCATTAGGAGAAGTCGGACAAGATTTGGAAACTTTAATCGCTTATTACTCCGTTTATACAAAACTCTGAGGTTCTAAAAGTGGCTCCATTGGTTCTCTCGTGAAATTTTCTTCCAGAAGCACCCTATAAAATTTGAAATGTGACGAAGTATATATCAAAATTGGCAGTTTTAGTCAAAAATTTCATGTCCGACCTCTATAATTGACTAGATCCACTGTGCGGCGGCGGGACGTTTTACGGGGCGGCCGAGCCGGGCCGCGGAATAAGTGGAACATATTCGGCTCGCACACAATGTGAAGGATGGATATTTTTAAACCGAAGATTGACGTAACCTACAAAAACACGGCAGAAAAGGGCTCAAATTCGTCTACAGGCCGCCGCCGTGGGAAACATGCCCTACGCTAATTGACATAGCCTCGCCATCCAAATCAAAGGTATCGCCGCCGATGAAGGAGTTCAATGTAGGTATTTTAAGATATATCCACGGTATAGTTGCAAAAACGCGTATCTTGTTTCCAGTGTTTTAAAATCTACGCTCCTAGTTTATTTCTTTGAAGCGACCCCTCTACATACGAACTGGAGCTCTCAGGCTGACTATAATTCTTTGATTTCTCGGTCAGCTTTCCACAAGCTTTTCAATATCTTTCAGTCTGATAGTCATACTATGCTTCAAATATGTCGGTTACATTCAAGGTTATCTCCTTTTCTGTAAAAATGAATCAATATGATCCTCCACGGGAATAACCAATAACCCTTATCACACGTGGTCAAATTTTCAGGGGGGTTATTTTTGTCAACTAGGTTGAAAGTAAACTTTTCAGTTTCCAGAATAATCATAAAAAATGTGCCTCTTTAAAGTTACACTCTTTTTTTTTCAGGAGAGGCCCAAGTGGTACTCAAAGTGCAATCGCGCGCTCGTCCTTTCAAAGATTCAGTTCAGGCCTTTGTCAATTGAGTCTATTTTTGATACCCTCAATTAAGTGGACTGTGTTTAGCAGAAAGGAACCAAGCTACATCAGCAATTGCCAAATTTAACTGGGTAATTTAATTTTTTACGAGAGAATGTTTGCGCAGATTCCTTGCACAGTTTTCAGGAATTCACTTCTTACTGTTCAGAAAATTCACTAAAATTTGAACACAAATCCGCACAATCGTTTTCGAATTAAATTTGGCAATAGCTGATGTGGCTTGGTTACTTACTGCCCGTAACGCAGTTCACATATCTCCGGTAATCCAGGATTGCGCGAAAGGTCTAAGAAAATGTATGCGGATTGCGCGAAAAAGGCACAAGGAATGCGCGAATCTAAAATGAAGTTAACTCAAGATTGAAGTTTGGCAAAACAGGAAACAGTTGGAAAATTAAACGCATGTTTATGCTAACGCTAGTTTAGGTTAGTTTGTTGACAAGTCATCGATGTCTTACCTTCTAATGATAAATGAAGTGAACTTATCTGAACAATGGTCGTGAGTATAAAGAACTTTCTTAACTCTTCTCGGAAAAATATTTAATCGGGAGGAACGAAGCAACGTTCGAATGTTCATACGGCGTCGAAATACAATATGGGCCAGATGGGCCTTTTAAGCTCTATTTTTCGATGCCGCGATTATTCCTACGCAAGTTTGTATAATCGCGCCAAACACAATGCGGCTGGCGTTAAACGTATATTAGCGCCTGCAAGACTTAAGGAATACTTCACACAGCGCGCCAAAAAGTACGGTCGGCGGAGGGCCCATATTAGCGCCTACAAGACTGCATGGATACTTCTCGCATTGCGCCAAACGCAGTGCGTCGGTCAGTTGGCGTGAAACGCACATTAGCGCCTACAGGACTTTTGGAATGCTGTAGGACTGCGTGTCATCATTCTGTCATCATTCTGTCATCAGTATCTCTTGGTTCAGCGTGCCTGGAGGAAAGGTATAGACGAGGACCCGCAAAGAAGTCATCCTGGGACACTAGATAACCTCAATCAGGCCTTGCTCAGTGTTCGCCCAAGCAAAAAAAGACTCGTGGCTTCATTCTCATTAAGAGGGGCTATTGGCAACTACCAAGAGCGTCGCAAGGCTAGAATATCACTCATGCAAATAGCATCTTGAGAACGTTCCTTACTTGCACAAAATCATCATCAAAACCCGGGGGACACATTTCATGAGTTAGTGCCTTCCTTCCAATCTTTAATTTTTCGAACTTTCATCATTTTCAGGAGAGGTTGAAAGAGGCTAACCTCATGCCGTACACGGTGCGCACGTTGACCCTCTTTCATATTCTCCAAGCATCCAACAATTCGTACAGAAATGGACTGCGACAAGCAAAGAGGAACCAAGCCACATCAGCTATTGCCAAGTTTAATCGAGCAATTTAAGTTTTTACATGAAAAAGTTTGTGCGGATTTTTGTGCAAATTTTAGTGAATTTTCTGTAGAGTACAAGGCAAATTCCTTAAAAAATTTAAGGGAATCCGCACAAACGTTCTCTTGTAAAAATTTAAACTTTCCTCTTAAATTTGACAATTGTTGATGTGGCTTAGTTCCTTTCTGCGAAACGCTGTCCAAATGTGGGGGCATTCGTAAAAAATATATTACATTCTCATTAAAACAATGTCAATAACTATTTTTCGTCATGGGGGGGGGGGATTGAGGAATTTTGACAATCCTAGAGTTGGTGCCCCACATGAGTGTGTTTATTTTGTGCCCTGTTGCAACGGTCCACGCTACTGCGTCTGTTTGGGTTCACGATGACTCATTATGCCTAGTTTTTCAGGAGAAGGTTAAATTGTGTCAGAAAACTTAACATAGGTACTTCTGATAGTCATTACAGTTTGGATGCACACACTCATTGAATAAAACTTTGAAATACCACTATTCGCTTTTGTGAGAGCTCGTATTGCCTACTTCGTCAAATGAAGGCTGAATAGTGTGCTATAATGTGTTTAATATCGCTCGTGGCAACATTGATAAACAAGACAACTTTAAGTAATATGCGGAGAAGATAAGGACCTTAATTTGCCTTAAAATGGCTATACAAAGTTTCTGCGTGCAAATTGATGCGGTTGGCATAATTTTTGTTGAACGATTTTGTGTGCAAAGGAATTAAATCAAAGGACACTTTCTGCATAGAAGTAGCTCTTTTTGATTCTATCATTTTGCACATAAATCTGTTCTGCATAAAAATTAAAATATACTGTTCAGTATCGTTATTTTAGGACTAAGGGTAAGCTTTGAAGTCATACCGAATGTTAAAGGTTATTTTTCTGTATTCACATCTCGAGCTTAAAAATATAGCTAATTTTTAATGAATGCTGAAATTTGATTATAATAAACATGCAGGTTGCCTATATGTAATGTTCCCATT
This sequence comes from Bemisia tabaci, assembly GCF_918797505.1. Lineage (NCBI taxonomy): Eukaryota > Metazoa > Arthropoda > Insecta > Hemiptera > Aleyrodidae > Bemisia > Bemisia tabaci. The sequence continues at coordinate 3,517,213 of NC_092796.1, read as the reverse complement.
TATTAGTCTTTGAGATGGACTTTTTAACACGTTATAAGGAAAATAACTTAATATACATCTTCGTTTTTATGTAAAACTGCACTGGAAAATGCGTTAATGTTAGCTTTTTTGAGCAAGAACGAGTGAAAACGTAATATATGGAGGTCAAATTACGCACCTTTGTAACAGAGCGAGACTCTGAAAGTGCTGGTAATAAAAAGTTAAAGTACCGCGAAAAAATGAATATTTGAGCGCTTTACATTATGCACGGCGAACCAGTCTTAGGCAATATTCGCACCTTGAAAAGCTCGGCAGCTGGAGTCGAGATTCGTGGCTCCGCCTGCCGAAATTCGGTAGAACGGTCATTGCGCGACACTATTTAGTGCCGAGATTTTTGCAGTTGCATGAACCGAAAGAAAAGTGATGTTGGTTTAACATGCTGGATGTAAAGTTAGTGCGCGAGAACTCACAAAATGCTGAATTACCCGCCACAGCAGTTAGTTTTACATCTTGACATCGCTGAAGAAACTGCTGTAGCGGTTAATTCAGCATTTTGTATGCTGAATTACCCGCCACAGCAGTTAGTTTTACATCTTGACATCGCTGAAGAAACTGCTGTAGCGGTTAATTCAGCATTTTGTATGCTGAATTACCCGCCACAGCAGTTAGTTTTACATCTTGACATCGCTGAAGAAACTGCTGTAGCGGTTAATTCAGCATTTTGTATGCTGAATTACCCGCCACAGCAGTTAGTTTTACATCTTGACATCGCTGAAGAAACTGCTGTAGCGGTTAATTCAGCATTTTGTATGCTGAATTACCCGCCACAGCAGTTAGTTTTACATCTTGACATCGCTGAAGAAACTGCTGTAGCGGTTAATTCAGCATTTTGTATGCTGAATTACCCGCCACAGCAGTTAGTTTTACATCTTGACATCGCTGAAGAAACTGCTGTAGCGGTTAATTCAGCATTTTGTAAGTTCTCGCACACTTTTTTAACATCCAGAACGTTATATCAACTTCCCGTTCTTTTCGGTGTGCCGAATGTCAGCAGCCGGAACCGATGCTTGGCTCTAGCTGCCGAGCTTTTCGAAGTGCGAATATTACCAAAAAATGCTCCTCCGTAAAGAGCTAAAAAAGATTCGTTTAGGATTTTCCCCTTCCCATTTTTGGTTTGCGTATGGAGTTGTTGCATGTATGAGGAATTTGCGATTTCACTATCGTTTCATATGTAAAAGTTCGCGAGAAACACGATGGTGCCACTGGTTTTCTCTGAAATCAACTCCCAAGCTCAAAAAAAAGCTCTCAAGTTGAGGCCAAAATGGAGGAGATATCCCACCCTACCCTGAGAGTCCACCTCCTACATCAAGACAAACTCTCCAGGCAAAGATTGAGAGCAAATACATTAGCAGGGTTGCCGTGTTTTCAGTTTCGGAGTCCCCAAATAAAGTGGCAACCCTGCTAATGTATTTGCTCCCTATCTTTGCATGGAGAGTTTGTTTTGATGGAGAAATGGACTCTGAGGGTAGGGCGGGATATCCCCTCCATTTTGGACTCAACTTGAGAGCTTTTTTTTTAGCTTGGGAGTTGATTTCAGAGAAAACCAGTGGCACCATCGTGTTTCTCGCGAACTTTTACCTAAGAATCAACAGTCAAATCGCAAATTCTTCACACATGCAACATCTCCATTGTCAATCTCTAAGATCAGCTACTAAACGCCAACCTCGGAAAATATCTTGCACGGGCTGGCTCGCACTTAATAGATTTGATCTGATAAATGGGTATTTTTCCTTGGCGTCCGCGGTCCAATCTGGTAGCAGTGTAGCACGTAATTGGATGATTTTGGCTACGATGCGAGTAAAACAGTAGGTGCTTACTGCTTAATTGGCACCTCAAACTTTCGTTATTTCCGACGCAAATATTTGCTCGATGAAATCATTCTATTCTCTTGCGGTTTTAGTCTTTCGAAATTTTCTCCTTTCATGGGATTAAATAAATGGAGCCTTTCTGCGAGAAGATTTTTTTCTTCCGAGTGAAATTGCTCGATAAGTCACAGTATTTTTGTATAATTTGCTCCTATTATGAGAAAAATAGATTTGAAGATATAAACATCCATCACCTCATGACGCCATAGTGTGACCCTTCCCGCATGTACCTAATCACCCTGAACACATGTATGTCGACAAATGAAATCAGTTCATCATCACGCCTTCAAAAATTTCTTGATTTAAAAATGGAGGATACTCTTGTACAGTGGCATGTTGCGTGAATGATCGATTATCGATATTTCCCTATTTGAAGGTATGCTGAAGAATCGATTATCAAGGTGTTCGTTGCGAACACCCTGTATATCAATCTTTCTCCATAGGTTTAAATGGCAGATCAATCAATTTATCGTAATGACGCCACGCCACTGCTCTCGAAATCGCAGTTAATTTGATAGTTTCCTCTAATAAAAGGAATTCGCCGAGTCTCAAACACCTGCAAATTCCTCATTCAGTGAGTCATAGTTAATTTTTAATTTTTGAGAGATTAATAATTTTACATTCTTTCTTTCATAAGCAAGTTCGGGATCTGAATTTTTTTGACGCAACATTTTACACTCTCCCCCTCCTATAGAGGTCCCCCTAAGAGGTCTTAAACACAATGTTGTTATTTCATTGATTGTTTAATGTTACGCATGAAATTGCATTAATATCAACGTTCTCACTTTTCAAAACTTTTTGGAACATTGCAACAATGTTACCTTACGAAGGCTTGTTGATGTAAGTTTTAAAATGACACGGCTCCATATTGCATTCAATTTATGACTACTTGATATTCTGCTAATGACCCTTTCCTATCAACATTAGAGATATATTAATGCATCAACATAGATGCAGTGTTGAGAAGAGAGAACAACATCAACATTTCAAGAATTTGCGAAACAGATTTGATGAACTGGATGCGCATTAGTATCATGTAATTCTTAAGCTATAGAAAATACTATTGAAGCCTTACTGCAATATCAAGAGGCTTCCAGGACTTTATGTCCACCTACCTTTCGTCCATTAAATAAATGTCCACCGCTATTTATGTCCACTAAATGTTAAGTCCGGTCTTTATTAAGTCCACATGATTTAATGTCCAACCATGAATATGTCCGAAAATGTCAAAATTGTGGACATGTTATGTCCACATTTTTTTCTTCTCATTTAAATGACAAGAACCACCTCAAAAATAAATGCATACTACTACTACCTTCATTCTTAAAAACATTTCATTCATGAATCAAGTCATGAAAGAGAACAGACTCTACGAGCAGATAAAAACATATGTTCATGTGTACACTGTACGGATATGATAAGATGAAAACCAAAGCGGGAGCCTGGGAAACGCTCCAGTGCCAAATTAAACATTTTTCAGTAACAGATGCAGTCAAAATTGAAAGTCCTCTTTAACTAGTTATTTAGTGCGCCTTCAATCTTGTAGGATACTGTGCAACGCCTCTGACGCGAAATAGTTGCTTAAAGCGTTGCGACGCGGCAGGCAATCAGCGTGACACGCGCATAGGCGCCTACAAACCTAACGGGATACTTCACGCGTTGCGCAGTGCGTGAAGTATCCCGTTAGGTTTGTGGGCGCCACTGCGCGTTCTGCGCTGGCTAACACGCCGCTCCGCTCTGTGTTAGGCTCTAATATATCAACTCGCGGAGTCAGCGTTTTTCAACTCATGATTTTGAAATGTTTGCACTCTCTGCATTGATTATTCCCTCATAAATTGATGAAAAAGAAATATGTACTACCGGAAAATATAATGTGTTTTTTGTAAATATAATAGTGGTTCCGTGTCAAATTTAATGATTTCAATTAGATGCAAAAATGTTGAGTAGTTTTTATTGGAATGTGGGGGGAGTTTAATGGGGTGGAGGAAGCTGGGTGTTAGGAGGGATTAAAATAGGAATATTTTGGGGGGGTAGGATTTTTAGTATAGGAGGGGGGGATGGGAGGGTAAATATTTGTTTTATATATATTTGGGGGGGGGTGGGATGGAGGGGGGGTGTGGGGTGGTGGTGTTGGGTTGTGTTGGGGTGGGGGGGGGTTGGGGGTGGGGGGGGTTAGGTGGGGGGTGTGGGGGGGGGGTGTTGTATTTGGGTGGGGGGTTGGGGGGGGGGTGTTGGGGGGTGGGGGGTTGTGGGGTGGGGGTTTTGGGTTTGGGGGGGTGTTGGTTGGTTGATTGGGATGGTTTTTGTTGTGGTGGGTATGGGTTGGATGTGGGGTGTGGGTTTGGGGTGGTGGGTTTGGGTTTAATTGGTGGGTAATTTGTATTGGGGTTTTGTGGTGATTTTGTTGTTGGTTATGGGATGGGTTTTGTGGTGGGTAGTGTTATTATAAGATGGAGAGAGGTTGGGGAGATGGGAGTGTGGGGATTGTGTGGGGTATATAGGTAGTTTTGTGGTAGAGGGTTGGGGTGGGGTGGGGTAGGGTATGGGGGGTAGGTTAGGTGGGTAGGGGTTGGTTGGTAGGTTATTGTGGGGGGAGGGTGTTAGGGGTAGGTATTTTGGGGTGAGTTTTTATGTGACGAAAAGTGTGTGGACGTAAAAAAAGTGGACATAGAGTCCGTGTACCATCGAGAGGGAAACATTGTTGGGACAGCTTCCGATTAATAGCCGCACAGTGGATCGAGCCAGTCAGAGAGGTCGGACATAAAATTTTTGATTAAAACTGCAAATTTTGATGTTTACTTCGTCGCATTTTAAATTTAAGGGTTGTCTCCACAAGAAAATTTTATCAGAAAATAAGCAGAACCAATTTTGGAATCCTTAAGTTTATAGAAAGGGAGTTATAAGCGTTTAAAGTCTCCAAATTTTCCCGACTTCTCCTATTGACTCGATCCACTGTGAGCCAATCAAACACGAATGCAAGGTAGTGACCAAGCTTTTTTCAAATGAACATCAACATGATAAGTTTCTATTCGCTGAGTGGTTCTTAATCTGGGATCCGACTGCCGATTCTAACATTTGAACTCCTCTAAAGTATGTGTATTTAAATTTTCTCCTGCAGCGCTGAGAAAACGAAAACAATGATTACCAAGCCAGAGAACGCTCTTTAAAATGGAAATCATGATTTAAATTCAGCCAAAAGGAACCTTAAAAAGGAAGACAAAAATGACACGAGATAGTTATTTCCCATAGCCTAGGAGGGTTACTGATGCACTATTTGTTGCAAAGAACACCTAACCGATAAATAATCCAAACCACACGGAAAGAAATTAAATGTTGATTTAGCATTTATACTGGTAAAAAGGTGTCCGACAAGTTTAAATGCTGATTTTACATTTTAACAAATGCTAACGTAACTACACCCACTGCAAAACGTACAAATTAAAATGTTATGTTAGCATTTTTGTATTGTAAAATCAGCATTTGAAACTTGTCGGACATCTTTTTAACAGTATAAATGCTAAATCAACATTTAATTTTTTTTCCGTGCACTAATGTCAGACTGTAACGTCATGTCGATTGCATTTTGCAAAAAGGAACCAAGAGCATTCCAATGTTGCTAGGATTGTACAACTTAAATTCTTTGCATATATTACTGAAAACATGAAAAAATTAAGTTTACAAAGGTAAAATTCGTCTTGAATTCGTAGTTTATTAGGAGTTAAGATAAACAATCCTAGCGACATTGGAATAAGTACTCCTGGTTCCTTTTTGCAAAATGCAACTCATGTATGCTTCCTATCATACCTCATGATCAATGGACAACTGGATTGCATTTTGCAAAAAAGAACCACTAGCATTGCAATGATGCTAAGATTGTGCAACTTCATCTTTTGCAATAGAATTGCGGAAATTGTGAAAAACTATGAAATTTAGATGGTAATTTTTGTCTTAAATTTACAGTTTTTAGCGAGTAAAATAGAAACTATTAATGGATAATCGGGTTTTTCCTCCAAGACAAAAGAAGTTGCACAATCTTAGCAACATTGCAATGCTAGTGGTTCCTTTTTGCAAAATGCAATCCAACTATTCGACGTTGTTTCCTGAAAGCTTTCGTGATTTTTCATCTCTGTGTGAGGAATTTGCTTTAACAATTCTGAGGAATGATGTTTATTTGCTTTCTAGTTAGTAGAGGAAATAGGAAGGAGGACTTGAAACACTACGTTCTAGGAACACGGCTTTGGGAACTGTCGGTATTTATCTCTGAATTCTATCATCATTCTGTAAAACTTATAGATCAAACCTCATCATGGGGAGACTATTATTATATATAGTAAGAGGTGGTACAGAAGGACACCTCATCAAACAGAGGGTTCTTTGAACAGTGGGTAGCCAAAAATATTTCATGGAAGGGGTAGAAGCACAGTCAAACATTTCTCATTCAGGAAGGGTCCAAAGGACATTCATTTTTAAAAATCACGAGAAATGACGTTTGTTCGGGAAAAATTTCCGGCTGTGGGGAGTCTGGACCCTCTGCATCCCCCTGGCTACCCCACTGTTTAGGAGGCTTCGGAACATACCGCACCAAGGGAGGCTTGGATTTGACGCAAATTTCGAAAAGTTTCAAAACATTTTCGAACAAAATTTTAAAATTGAGAAGTCTCAGTGGCAATCTCGGATTTTTCTAACCAATAAAAGGTAAAACATACAAAATAAAATGATACAATTGTCACGAGGTATTTCGCAAAATATCTAACATTTTCTGGAGGGAAAAATTTATTTATTTATTTTTTTCTTAGGAGGGGGGGGGTGAGGGGTAGTCGCCCACCAGAGGTAAATAGGAATGAAAGATTACACCACAGTCATAACTGATTATGGCGCCAGCCAAGAGATAATGTTGAATCAATCATTTATAACGCTGGGAAAGGCCTACAATTTTGAAGTTATCGCTGTGCAGGAACATGACTAATCCAACCGGGTCATTTCATGTCAAATCAGACCAAAACTTGGTATTTTTAATCCGACCCCTTCAGAATTGAATGAAATTTGGCACATTTCTCTGTTCACTGAGCTGAGTTGAAAAATATAAATTTTAATTTTTTTTATGCCACATTCAACTTTTGCTGAGCTTTAAAGTTCGGGCAAGTTGACAGGCATCAGCACCTTCGAGAGTCAGTAACTTTAAAACGGTTCATCTGAGCTAAACTGTTCCAGTATCAATAAAAAGCTCATTAAATGCACTTTATACCTATGAATAACACAGTTTGACACAACTCCAATTTTTTTGTTAACAAATTGTAAAGTGGAAAATTGAAATATCTCGAATAGGGGTAAATCAAATCGTACGAAATTTTGACCGGAGGTCAGCCATACCGCGAAGAATTCGGCACCGCATTTCTTGGCTGGCGCCAAAATCAGCTGTGAATGTGGTGAAATTGGATTCCATTTTGAAAAAGGAGCCAAGAGCATTCCAATGTTGCTAGGATTCAGATTTTCAGATTGCAGATTAGAATTCAGTTTTTGCATGTATTCTTTGCAACAAAATTACTGAAATAATGAAAAAATCATGTTTACAAGGATAATTTTCCTCTTGAATTCATAGTTTTTTGAGAGTAAAGATAAAATTTGTACAAGATAATTCCCTCTTGAATTCATAGTTTATTGAGAGTAAAGATAACATTTGTAAGTGATCAGTTTAGATTTGCAAGGTAAAGAAAAATGCACAATCTCAGCGACATTGGGATGCTCCAGGTTCCTTACTGCAAAATGCAATCCAATTGATCATCAGTTTTCTTGCGTGTCACTCCATGACGAAACTGTGTTATAGATGGTGGTTAAAGAGCCACGCAAACTTACCGTGGCGGGATGGCATGGCTAACCGGGGGAGTCGAAGAAAAGCGCGCACCACTAAGCACTCACACTGGGCCGATGGCGACGGCTCTGATTGGCGGTGGGACACCCGGACCCGGGGCGCACAACAAACGGGACACGAGGGAGGACACACTGAGCCGGGGAACACAAGCCGGGAACACTCGTTGCGTCGTTCCTGCCGGGGCCGGCCCAAAAGACGCCACTCGCCACGGCGCGGCGGCTACTCCGGCGGCTGGAAGGGACGCACTGGAAAAAATCCGCCAGCAATGCATGGGCCGAGCCGCCCAGGTTTAAAATAGCGACACACTAAAATTATATGAACGGTGTCTGAAATGAACCTGGCCGACGGCCAAGCACATAGGCCCCCGGCCCATTCCGATAGTACTACGCCAGCCCCGGCTTCGCCACTCCGCCTTCCGCCTCGCCGAGAGCCCCGCGCCCCGCGCCACAACGCCGCCTGGCCGATTATTAACGTCGATAGACAAAGCTATAGACAAAGAAGACGTAGGGTGTATGAACTGATTATTGAAATTGATAGACAAAGCTATAGACAAAGGAGACATAAGGAGTATAGAGCGATCCTATTGGTTGGAATGGGTGGTTTCTATAGACTAAGGGGGGGGGGGTGATGGAATAACTATCAGGTCTCTCGTGGGTTGCCGTTAGTTAGTCTATTACCTACGTCCTTTGTCCATTGCAACCACCTGCTTCCACTAAGGATCCTTCCATATTCTTCTCGTCTTCTTTGTCTATTGCTTTGTCTACAAATTTCAATAATCAGCCTGCTGCAGGCTAATTATTGAAATTGATAGACAAAGCTCTAGACAAAGAAGAGGTTGGGAATTTGGAGCTATCCTGTTGGTTGAAATGGATGGTTGCGATGGACAATGGAGGTAAGTGATAGACTAACTAAAGGCAACCGACAAGAGACCCTAAAATTAGTCCATCATTTCCCCTTAGTCTATAGGAACTACCCATTTCAACCAATAGGATCGCTCCATACTCCCTATGTCTTCTTTGTCTATCGCTTTGTCTATCAATTTGAACAATCAGCCTGCAGAGACAAGAGATCCTCCACCAGTATCTTGACAAAGGTGGGAGCTTTTAATTTCGGGACTTCAACATCCAACTGTTGACCTACCTACTCGGTTGATGGTTAACAATGTGATGGCAGTCTCGTTTTGCAAACTTACCGAAGTTTAGGAAACTTGTTTGGCTCATGGCCACTTGTTGGCCGCGGCTCATCATCCACCAAGTAGGTCGGTGTAGGTCAACAGCCAGAAAAAGAGTGATGACTATTGCTCCCTCATAATTGTCCATACGGCAGTGTTGAATCTCCAAAAGTAAAAGTTTCCACCTGTCGCCAAGATGCCAGTGGAGGGTCTCTTGTCTCTGGTATGGACTACTCCTATTGGTTGAAATGGGTTACCTATTCCTATAGAGATAGACTAAGGGAGGAAATAATGGACTAACGATAGGGTTTCTCGTGGGTACCTTTAGTTAGTCCATTACTTACCTCCTTTGTCCATGATTGCAACCACCCGCTTCGACCAATAGTAGAGTCCCTTTATACTGAGAGTCAAGACAATTCGGCTCATGGATGTCACAAACGGGAATAAAGATTACAGAAATCGAACGTTTTTCGTAATCTTTGATCGGCCCATTCTCGAATTCCTTTCTTCGTTCCTTCCCTCATTCCGTTTGTTCCTTGCCGAACCCGTAATTCCCCGGTCCATTCCAGATTATAATCTTTGCAATCGGTGAAACTGTAATCTTTATTCCCGTTTTGTGACACTGTGAAGGCCTAAAATACGGGAACCAATCAGAAATGGATTAAAATTGTCTTGACTCTCAGTATAAAGGGACTCTAACCAATAGGATGCACGCATGGAATACACGCGAATAGAGCAAGGGAAAGGATGCGCGTTGACGACGGCGCAGAGATACGACTATTCGCGCTTGATGGATGCCCGTGCTGCATCTGTAAAATTGAAGGCGCGATAGCGCGAGGAGTAAACTCGCGAAGCTCCGCTCTGTGGTGTCGCTCAGATTTCAGAGAAAAGTTAAATATGAGGTCCAATTACGTCTCTCCTGTCTTTGGCTGTGTCACTCATATATCCCATGAAGCATCACGACGAATAAGACAAACACGAACACGAAGAAGCACAATATGGAAAAAGAGCAAGGGAAAGGATGCGAGTTGACGACGGCGGAGAGATACAACTATTCGTGCTTATGAGGAATGTCTGTGTTGCATCCTTAAAATTGAAGGCGCGATGAAGCTAGGCGTGAATTCGCTTATGCTCCGCTATATGATGTTAATGAGTCGTCGCTCAGATTCGGGAGAAAAGTTAAAATGAGGTCCAAATACGTCTCTCCTGTTTTCGGCTATGTGTTGATCCTCGATTCTCTTTTATTTCTCGGGTTCATGTCTGATTCTTTCTTAGGATGTATTTCCAGACCCCTATCTACAGCTCGCGTAAACCGCAGCTCTGGTTTGGTTTCTCTGGAAATTAGGGTGCTTGGGTGCGTCTATTAGCTTTGATTTTTGATTTTTTCTTTCATCTCACAAGTCTAAAAGTTGAAATTCAATAACCTTAATACGTTCTTGCAATTTTTACGCCGTGGGATTAATCAACTTTATAAATAGCGAAAATAGCGTAAACTTGTGCTTCGTCGAAATTTTCTGAATCCCAATCCACAAAGGAGGTGCCCTATGGGGGGAAAAAAAATCTCATTGCGTCCTCTGAACTAGCCAAGGTTTTACACTCTCAGATGTGAGCCAATCCGACCCCGTACATTGCACTTAGATTTTTAAACGGGGTTTTCTCATATATAATGTTTCTATCTGCTAAAAATGGTGCGTACAAATGCGTAGAAAATCAAAGTCATATGAACAGAATTTCAATTTATATGAATAGAATTTCAACTTATATGAATAGAATTTAAATCATATGAGCAGAATTTCTCTATCCAGTTTTCGCCAACTTCTATGACTAGAGATTCCAACTCATATGACTAGAGATTTCAACTCACACGAATTCAGCGTTGAATCTACCGTGTCCGATATCTCAGAAACTAGTCACCGCATCAAAAAAAATCATAAGAACGAAATGTTTTTATTTTTCTAATTTACATACTATGTCAGTGTCCCCAGGTCAAAAACAGCACTTCTGAAAAATGAAAAAAATTGAATTCATATGAGTTGAAGTTTTCTTCTCTTATGAGTAGAATATTCTAGTGGTATGTGTAGAATTTCTTCTCATATAAGTAGAATATCTACTCATATAAGAAGGAAGTTCTACTCATGTGAGTTGGCGAATTCTGAATTGCCTACTTGTCATTTTTAGCAGGGAGGAATCGATTTTTCTATGAATGGGTTTAAAAGAGGCCATGATTTTATTTTGTTATCGTTTTAATTTTTATTTTTTTTAAATCCAATTCATTTTAGGTCTCAGTTTATTGAAAAGGATAAAGCACAAAAACATAGCCCGAATATACGAATAAAAGGAGATTTAATCAAAATATGGGTAAACAAGGCTAAAAAATTATTAAAACACTAAAAGGCAGAAATGTCTTGATGTCTTGTGAATATCTTGTCAAAGGACGCCAATTAAAATTGATCAATTTAAATGAGAATAACCCATGCAGAGTGTACAAACATTTCAAAATCATGAACTGAAAAATGCTGACTCCGCGAGTTTAAATATTAGAACCAGACAGGAGCGGCGTGCTACCAGCGCGTAGAGCGCAGTGGTCCGTACAAACCTAAGGGGATACTTCACGCATTGCGCAATGCTTGAAGTATTCACTTAGGTTTGTAGGCGCCAATGCGCTGGCCAGTCGTTCGCCGCGCCGCGCCGCAGCGTGTCCCGACGATATACCGTGTCCGATATCTCAGAATCTAGTCACCGGACCAAAAACATCATAAGAACAAAGTGTTTTTATTTTTCAAATTTACATGCTTTGTCAGTGTCTCCTGGGCTGAAACAGCACTTCTGAAAAATGAAAAAAATTGAATTCATATGAGTTGAACTTTTCTACACTTATGAGTAGAATATTCTAGTGATATGAGTAGAATTTCTTCTCATATGAGTAGGATATCTACTCATATAAGAAGGGAGTTCTACTCATGTGAGTTGGCGATTTCTGAATAGCCTACTCGTCATTTTTAGCAGGGGCTCAGTGTGCTTAAGTCTTTTTTCGAAATTTCCAACGTAGATAACTGTCCTGCTCAAATGCGTCCAGTTGACCGATCCTCCGGGAAGTAAACTGTATCGAGCCACAAATGTCCTGTGCGTCTACATAAAACCGAGCGCACTCTCATTAATTGTCAAATGACAGGATTTTTTTCTTTTCCCTGCCTAATGGGTTAGTTTTAAATTCCTCGACACGAGGACGAGGCTGTCTCAAATGCACTCTTCAGCTAGAGAAGGGAGAGGGCTGAGAACGACTAAAAGCTTAACTACTCTCGCTAATGACAGTCTCTGAGGGGAAAAAGTTTAGAGAATCCCGCACCAAGAATCACCGCTCAAGTCGCAAAATCTACGCCTTTGTTTAATTAAAAACCCATTGTTGCCGATCTGCTTTTTTCTCGTCTAACTGGGTCTAATTCTGCCGTGCTAAGGAGGAACGCCGTATGAACATTCGAGAGTTATCAAATTTCCTTTGATAAAATGTTTATTTTTGAGGAAAGTTATGAGTATTTTCTTTGAGATTTTCAGAAGCTCTAGATAAAATTGCAATCAAATTTACTTGAAAAATTGGAGGGAAAACATTTTTAAGTCTACCAGGAGATTTGTTCTTTATTAAAGGAGATTTGGCAACTCCTAAAGGTTCATACGGCGATTTCCCTTAGCACGGTAGAGTAGTAGGAAAATAATTTCGGGGCGATTAATATCTAAAGTGGCCCAATAGATTTGAGCGATCTCGATCAAATTTAGGGATGAATGGAACTTTTGTATGCGTAAGAGATTTGCGATCTGGGTTTTAATATTAAAGTAATATTTTGCAAGAAATACGATGGTGCCACTGATTTTCTCCGACACTAACCCCAAAACTGAAGAAAAACTCTCAAAGTTGAGGCCGTGATGGAGGGGATATCCTACGGCATCCTGAGAGTCCACCTCTACCTCTATAGCTAGTCAAACTCTATGCAAAGATAGGGAGCAAATACATTATCAGGAATGCCGCTATATCCGGTCAAACTCTCTACGCAAAGATTGGGACCAAATACATTCGCAGTGTTGCCGCATGCTTTCTGTTTTAGAGACCCCAAATAAAGTGGTAACCCTGTTATGTATTTGCTTCCTATCTTTGTATATAGAGTTTGACTAGCTATAGAGGTGGACTCTCTGGGTAGCGTGTCATGTCCCCTCCAGTACAGCCTTAACTTTGAGAGCTTTTTTGAGCTTTGGAGTTGGTTTCAGAAACCAGATAGAAAACTAGTGGCACCATCGTGTTTCTCCCGAAATGTTACCTAGTGCCGCAATCACACGCTGAATTTGGCAGCTGAATAAGGCAGTCAACAGTCAGCGCTCAACGGCTGAAATTTCACTAATTCGAGTTATTTTCATCCAAATGTGTATTAAATCTATTCGAATAGTTACGCTAATCCGACATTATCCGATGGAACTTTGCGCGTCACGCGCAAAATTCAGGCATCGGGCCGATGACTTCCACATTCAAGCCACACTCAGCTCCCAGATTCAGCGTGTGGTTGCGGCATGAGAATCAGTGATTAAATCGCACACTCCTGACAAATGCGATTGCTCCATTTAGAATTGCCACCAGAGGGGTGCGAGAGGCACGTGCTTTGCAATTTCGCCTTCACTTTCTGTGATAGGCCGGAAAAAATCTTCCGCTCAGCAGTTAGTAGTTTTCTCTTCGAGGTTGAGCGCATTGAACCGTCGGCAAATCCTGTCTCGGAGTGAATTCCGCCAATGGAGAATTTGCACGCACATTTTTTATTGCTTCATCTGCAAGTGCTTAAAGAGCTAATTTTGCAATAGTTTTATGATTTCTCTCTGCTATAGAAAATAGTATAAAAATAGATTTGAAAGTGAGAAAATGCGGCGCCTAGTGACGTCATCTGGCGGCATATCCCATCTAAACGCATGTCTCCTCCAATAATTGTTCCATTCATGAACCGAGGGCATCCTCGTGTTCAGCTCACTTGGTAGCATCCATTTAAATACGGAATTCATCAAATTTCAGACACCTGTAAATTCTCCATTCTGTATTTCTATTCGAATCCGGACAGTTGATAATAGGTAAATAATAGACAAATACTTATTTTTAGTTGAAAATTTACTCGGAGAGGAAGTGCTAGTGCTTCTCCCGCGTGCTCACAGAGAGGCCCATGACAGAGAAGGCCGAGAATTCATGAATTATATGAAAGCATACGCACGCTCTTGAGATGAATAAACGTGATGCGACATCGCCAAACTCCCATGATATATTACATTTATTGGCTGCCTCATGCGAAAGGATCACGAGGTGTTCTTCATCCGAGCAATTCATTCCTAAAATTTCAGTCTTTGAATTTCATGATTTGAAGTTGCTGATTATACTAAAATTGGCTGGTCGAGTCGGAGGAATACCCGCAATTAGAACCTTGTTTATAAACGAGGGGGCTTTAACCATTGAGACCTCCTAATCGCAATTTCCACTGCTAACTGATTTAGTGTTTAACCCCAGCATTCAATACACCGATGTTTCCAAACGTTTTTCAGTTGGTATAAATGCATCGTTTTTATGTCGCGCATTTCATTGCGGCAAAATCCGGAAGAGCTTGATGAGCCTCTGATGTACTCGGTTGTGAATAATTTGTGACAGGTCACGAGAACAGGAATTTTAGTTCACATATGCAAAATGCTTAATAAAGCGATTTACATCATTAGAGAATTTGCAGGTGTCTAAAATTTGATGAATTTCGTGTTTAAGTGGAAACTACTGAGCAAACTGAGCACGAGGAAACCCTTCGTTAATGAATTGAACTATTATTGAAGAATATATGACAAAATAATCTGATTGGCTAAAATACATGTGTTTAAATGGAAAATGCCGCCAGATGACGTCATTAGGCGATGGATTTTCTCACTTTTAAATCTATTTTTCTACTATTTTCCATAGCTGAAAAAATTATAAAAAATACTGTGAAATCAGCTCTTTAAGCTCTTTCAGATGAAGCAATATTAAATTTGGATGCAAATTCTCCATTGGGTCGAAAAGCCGGATTTTAATACATCCAAGCGAAAAATCTCTGGTGTCCCTATATGAAGAATAAGTTAAGAGCAGATCGGTCCACTTTCACTCGGATAGAGTTTTCGCATTATATTCGGCAATGTCTCGCCCTTACATCTAGAGACGATCATTTTGGCGAGTGATACATACCATGTTGACACCAACATAGTATCAACATGGTATCGATACGATATCAACATAGTATCTATATGGTGCCGACATGGACAACGTTGCGACCAAGTTGGTACCATGTTAGTACCACATTGAAACTATTTCCACGCTATGTTGGCGTCAAAATGGCACCATAGTTCACTCATCAACATGGTTATTTTTAGCAGCGAGGGCGAAGAGTTCGACATGGTGTCAACATGGAACCATATTGATCACAGCATGATCTCAACATAATGGTATGCTGACATGTTCGTATGTAGCAAGGGTTGAACACGGTAGATAATGATTTCAAATGGCCTTCTCTCAAAACTACACGTTTTGAACTCAATCTTCAAACCATTATGGCTCCGGTTCGGTCCGACATTTTAGGCCCTTTTCGGCCCAAAATGTTATTGGGACAGGAGACAGGGACACTCCTCAATACCCTCGTAGTAATAACTTAATTATTGTGAATGATTGTAGGCCGTGAGCCTTTTTCCGTGGATCTTCACACGCATGTTTCCAATATAAGCAGCCATAGAAAATTTTAAAAACTTAGTTGTTGTTTTTCTTTTCTTTTTTTGGTGGAATTTTTGAAGATTAGGATCGACCTTCCTTTACTAACTCCTCAGGAGCTGTTCAAGTATTACGTAACGCACTTAAGGGAGAGGGAGGGGTTTGGAGCCAGTGTAACGAGGCGTTATAAAGAGGTAGGAAGTCAAGCCTTGCGTTTCATAACAAATCCGACGCTTGAATGATTAATTATTCAAAATTGTCAAAGTGCACTTTTTTGGGAAAATTATAAAGATAACAAATCGAATCCTGTATCTTCACATCTTTGTTGGTCTCGTCCCGTCATATCTCAGCGGAATGTATAAAAAAACCCAATTTTTTTTTCCAGCTGTTTTCTCAGCCTTTCCTTGATTTTTGGAAAATGGGAGGGGGGAGGTCAGGCCAGCGTTACGTAAATCAAAAGGAGGAATCAAAAAGTCGATAAAAGTGCGTTACGTGATACACCGAAAAAAGAGAGGTGCTGTAGTAACATCCTGGATGTTAAAAAAAATGTGCGACAACTCTTGGACGTTGTCATTACCACTCTGGCTGTTAAAGTAACATCTTAGGATGTTACTTTTACCACTCTGGCTGTTGAAGTAACATCTCAGGATGTTACTTTTACATCCTATCGTGTTACGTTAACTGCCAGAGTGTTAATAGCAACATCCAAGAGTTGTTGCACATTTGTTAACAACCGTAACATCGGGGATGTTACTACAGCATCTTTTTTTTTTTCAGTGTGTACTCGAACGCCCCCCCCCCCCCCCAATTTCGGGCTCGGCGGGTCCGATTCTACGATGAATCTGACAACGGAGCCTCGCACCACTTTTGCCGGATCGGAACCGCACGGACACACAGACAGACTCCTCGCATGATGAATCAATTAATCCGGAGGAAGTTTATGAATTGGGTGAGCGCCTCATCAAAATCCGGCCAAATCCCCCTTTTTACGAGCGACCTCGACGTTGCTCCGTGCCCGGTACCCAAGCCCCTCTGTGCATCGCGTAATGCATTTCGCCCACGTCAACAGGAGTGCCTCGGTGAAGGCCCTCCTCCATTGAGAGTTTCATTCCAACCAAATCCTAGGTGGAGCTATGGAAGGGAGGGCAAAAGTTTCTCCAAAGAGGCGAAATTCCCCTGGAGGGGTAGGCAGAGGGTATTTGCACATTTGTTAACAACCGTAACATCGGGGATGTTACTACAGCATCTTTTTTTTTTTCAGTGTGTACTCGAACGCCCCCCCCCCCCCCCAATTTCGGGCTCGGCGGGTCCGATTCTACGATGAATCTGACAACGGAGCCTCGCACCACTTTTGCCGGATCGGAACCGCACGGACACACAGACAGACTCCTCGCATGATGAATCAATTAATCCGGAGGAAGTTTATGAATTGGGTGAGCGCCTCATCAAAATCCGGCCAAATCCCCCTTTTTACGAGCGACCTCGACGTTGCTCCGTGCCCGGTACCCAAGCCCCTCTGTGCATCGCGTAATGCATTTCGCCCACGTCAACAGGAGTGCCTCGGTGAAGGCCCTCCTCCATTGAGAGTTTCATTCCAACCAAATCCTAGGTGGAGCTATGGAAGGGAGGGCAAAAGTTTCTCCAAAGAGGCGAAATTCCCCTGGAGGGTGAGGCAGAGGGTAGTGGCAATACCTAAGAAAATGTCAAAATTGCCGCAAAATTGGACGTACTTCTATCAAACGGAATTAAGTGCCATAGGGGGAGGAAGGGAGAGGGGGGATTGGATTGGCGGGTGCTGCAGAACGCGATGCTCGTTCCGTCCTATACGCGCAATGCTTTTCCATGGCGCTTAGTTCCGTTTGACAGAATGCGCTATCGGGATTGTATGATCCTCAAAAGGAACTCGATTTGGCGCTTAGTTCCGTTCGACAGAAATACGTCCGATTGATACTATAATTTACTGATGTTAAACGCGTAAAGCAAACCCGTGAGGTAAATGCGTTCTTTGGCGGCTGGGTGTCGCAGAGCGCCAAAGAGCGCTGTAAAAGTGGTTTTTATGTCGTACGCCACGTAGGATCGAGGTCTCAGCTTGATTACAATATACCATGGAAATTGCGGGGTCAAGTCGATTCTTACATCGGCTTCTACTAATAAGAAAAAAATAATGATAATATTCTTCATTAGAAATAATTTTTCTCAGCCATGTTTTCAAAAATCGGGAGGAGGGGATGAGACCCGTTTTTCAAGGGGTGGAGGGGGGTTTTAGGTTTACCTTATGACGGGGGAGGAGGGGAGGGAGATCCGCAGTCGGCATAGTTCCACACGTGATACTTCAGAGCCTATAGCCCATAAACGCACCCATTCGGATAAATGTTCGCCACGCGTCAATAGAATTGCAATAATCTACGCACCGATAGAATTAATCCGACCCATATTGTATGGCCTCGTTTTATCCTTCATTTTAATAACTAATGCAAATATTGTGATATAAATATTGTAATTTCTGTACGAAGAAGATCAATAAGCACTCAAATTAAAAAAAAAAAAAAAAAAAAAAAAAAAAAAAAAAAAAAAAAAAAAAAAAAATATTATTTATCATTGCCACTAGGGATGGACAAACTTACTCTTCTCTTAGGCGAAGGAGTCAAATTTTAGCCGTTAGCGTCTTTGAAGTTTGAAAAATGTCAACGTCCCCTCACGCGGACAGCGCGGAAGTTTTATGCCCCGGACCATTTTTCTAACGAGGCCAGGTGCGTTGCCTCTTGTTCTCTTTCCAGTGGCGTGGCGTGAATTGCGATGTATCGGTTGTTCTGCTATTTAAACCTATGATAAATGATCGATTATTAAGGTGTCCGCTGCGAACACCCTGTTTATCGATCCTTTTCCATAGGTTAAAATGGCATAACAATCGATATATCGCAAAGCAATCCACGCCACTGTCTCTTTCCGAATTTCGTCCGCGGCGGGAACAAGGGTCCACGAGTGCGTGGGGTGCGGTTGCCGGGCCGCCGCACAGTAGAGAAAATCAACGGGAGAGGTCAGCCATGACATGGAAACTTTAAAAGCTCACATCTTCATCAATACAAACCGTAGAGGTTCGAAAGTCATACAATTGGTTTTCTCGTGGGATTTCCCTTCAGAAACACCCCTTAAAATGCATGATATAACGAGATAAACATGAAAATCTGGACTTTGAGTCAAACATTTCTTGTCGGATCCCTCCCTGTGACCGGTCCCACTGTGCGGCGGGACCACCGCGGTCCCATTCGTCCCGGGGCGGGCGCTCGCGGCGGGAACGCGGAGGAACCACAATTAGCGGCATCGCAGCAATTATCACGGTTGGAAATAGACGCGGCCGGAAAATGAAATATCGCGCCGCTCATGAGTCCAGATCATTTTATCTCTCATCGGACCTCATACTCACATCTGCCAACGGTGGCCGCGCGCCACACCAACCGCCCCTGATGACTTCCGACTTAGACTGATTTTGTGGCCCCGCCACTCGCCAATTCTACCTATCGATGTATCGATCGTCGATCTACCTACTCAGGAACAATATATCCAACACTGAAAAAATTATTACAGGCTATGAAGACATACCGTCCGTTCCGGGCTCAGTGACCGAAACTTCCGGATACTGAAGCCGTAGCTTCAATTGCTCCTGGTGCCAAGCCCGGAACTTCTGACCTTCGAACCCGAAACTTCTGACCTTCGAACCCGGAACGCAGACGGGATGTCTATATCGCCCGGAAGTTCGGCTTCCACGGCCGGCGTTCTTTTTTTTCAGTGGAGGCTAAAGTGCGAAACCACGAATCTCCGTTGCGGTGTTTCAAAATCTCTGCTCCTATTTTATTTTTTCGAAAAGAAACAAGTCTCTACGGTATATTCTGCTAATAGAGAAGAGAAATTAGGAAAACACATTTCAAAAAATTAGGTTAATAAGTTTTTCAACCGAAAAAAAAATCATGGCAGGAAGTCTGCTACGTTGTAAATGGAGATACATGGTTTTACGCTTTGGCCATCGATATGGAACCGCAAGGGACCTCATCTTTCAAAACTTTAAATTTGAGTTATTGGTAGTGGTACCGCCGCATAGGGCAAGAAAATATGAAATTTGGCGCCAGTTTGACCCTGAAAACTCCAAAAATAAGGGACATTTGACGTCCTGAAGTCATTTTAAGAAAATTTCCTTTACTTTTCTTCTATCTGTGAAGCATGAATGTTGGAAAAGCTCCGCGTGTCCTTCCCTTCGAGCTATCCGCTGAAAACGCTTTAGAGAAAGAGTCAAAAATTGGTCTGAAAATAACGTTTTTGACCAGTTTTTGACTGTATCTCGGCTCAGGTATCTCGCCGAAAGTCGGGACCGTGCGGAATCGATTCTACGCCTCCAAAAAATTAGGGTGCGACAGAAATCTCGAATTTTTTTCTCACTCCAAAATCTAGGAAAATCGACAAGGGTTGCATGGAGTAAATTATTAGGGTCAAAATCGAAAGTTCACCGATCCGGCTGAAACCAAGAAAGCTCGCTTGGAATTGACCCGCTGAGTTCGATTTTCGAGTCGGCAAATTTCCGCGAGTCCCTCACTTCGAGCTATCCGCTGAAAACGCTCTACTAAATTTTTAGCGTCAAAATCGAAAGTTCACCGTTTGAGCCGAAAGCAGGTTAGGCCGCTTGGAAATGACCCTGAGTGGGATTTTCCAGTCAGAGGAGCTCCGCGAGTCCCGCGCTTCGAGCTATCCGCTGAACACGCTCCAGAGAAGGAGTCAAAAATTGGTCTGAAAAGCTCGTGTTTGACCAGCTTTTGACTGTATCTCGGCTCAGGAAGTCTCGCCGAAAGTCGGGACCGTGCGGAATCGATTCTACGCCTCCAGCTACGTAGAAAGCGACTGAAATCTCGGATTTTTCCCACCGTCCAAAATCGAGGAAAATCGACTGGGGTTCCATGGACTAAATTTTTAGCGTCAAAATCGAAAGTTCGCCGATCGAGCCGAAAGCAAGCTTGGCCGCTTGGAAATGACCCGCTGAGTGCGATTTTCCAGTCGGAAAAGCTCCGCGAGTCCCGCGCTTCGAGCTATCCGCTGAAAATGCTTCAGAGAAAGAGTCAAAAATTGGTCAGAAAAGCTCGTTTTTGACCAGTTTTTGACTGTTTCTCGGCTTAGGAAGTCAGGCCGAGAGTCGAGACCGTGCAGAATTGATTCTACGCCTCCAAATACATAGGATACGACTGATATCTCGACTTTTTTTTCTCACTCCATAATCGAGGAAAATCGACGGGCGTTACATGGACTTAATTTTCAGCGTCAAAATCGAAAGTTCGCCGATCGAGCCGAAAGCAAGCTTGGCCGCTTGGAAATGACCCGCTGAGTGCGATTTTCCAGTCGGCAAAGCTCCGCGAGTCCCGCGCTTCGAGCTATCCGCTGAAAACGCTCTACTAAATTTTTAGCGTCAAAATCGAAAGTTCGCCGAACGAGCCGAAAGCAAGACTGGCCGCTTGGAAATGACCCGCTGAGTGGGATTTTCCAGTCGGAAAAGCTCCGCAAGTCCCTCGCTTTGAGCTATTCGCTGAAAACGCTCCAGAGAAAGAGTCAAAAATTGGTCTGAAAAACTCGTTTTTGACCAGTTTTTGACAGTTTCTTGGCTCAGGAAGTCTTTCCAAGAGTCGGGACCGTGCGGAATCGATTCTACGCCTCCAAATACGTAGGATGCGACTGAAATCTCGAAATTTTTTCTCAGTCCAAAAAAGAGAAAAATCGACATATGGGTTACATCGACTACATTTTTCGGGTAAAAGGCGAAAGTTCTCGGATCGGGCCGAAACCAGGCAAGCTCGCTTGGAATTGACCCGCTGAGTGCGATTTTCCAGCCGGAAAAGCTCCACGAGTACCTCGCTTAGAGTTGTCCGCTTAAAACGCTCTAGAGAACGATTCAAAAAGTAGTCAGAAAAGCTCGTTTTTGACCAGATCTTGACTGTTTCTCGGCTTCGGAAGTCTCGCCGAGAGTCGGAACTGTGCGGAATCGAGTCTACGCCTCCAACTACGTAGGATCCGACTGTATTCTCGAAATTTTTTTCTCATTCCAAAATCGTGAAAAATTTGTTAGGTTTGTAGAATCTTTTGGGATTTTGCAGTGCTTCCGCAGGGCCTGATTCATACCCACTTGCCGCCCGTGGACCACCCCCTTTTCATTCGTTTTGAAATATCAATACAAACCATCAAGTGAACAAGCCGGAGTAGGAGGGATGCATAAGACGTGTTTATTCGTGTTGGGCACATTTTTTTGCGAAAGCCCTGTCAACACTAGCCAAAGTTCACGGAACATAGCGCGAAAGTTAAGTTCCGTAAACCTACTTCTGTGTGGTCCAGGCCTTCCATTTATAAGAAATGAACGAAAAAATTATGAAAGAATAAATATGAATGTGGTTTAATAATTTTAATTTCCGCCACCGCGCTAACCGCACTGTTTTTGACGAAATGCATTAAGTATTCATGCAGTCTTGTAGGCACTATGAGTCTCACGCCAACCGCTGCTGACCGCACTGCGTTTGACGCAATGCGTGAAGTATTCGGGGAGTCTTGTAGGCGCTAAATGTGTTTCATGCTGACTGGCGCGGCGCGCGAAGGGCTTATCCTTTTCAACTAAAATCCTCGTCATCATTGCTCTTTGCGCCGCGCCGCTCCAGGCCAAACTGCGTGTTTGGTTTCTCTCTCAACTATACCAATGAAAGGCGCTGTCTCTTGTATCGCTGAAAGACGAACAAATTCAACGCAAAAAATTCATTACTATATGTATACTTTAACTCTCAGGAAATGAGAGATTTTGTCGCCTTTTCTCGTTTTTAATTTTTTTTTTCTGAATCCGTTTTTTTTTTATACCTAAATTTGAAAATTTGCAAAATTTGCCGCCCCCTAAAATTGCCGCCATGGGCCGCGGCCCATGTGACCACCCCCTTAATCCGGCCCTGGATTAGGGGCTGGAGAGGAACATTTTGACGATGAAACTCCTAAGCCACGTACATCGTTTGCGGTATTCAAAAATCTCCGCTCCCATTTTACTTTTTGGCGGAGAGCAAAGCAATTTCATTCCTTGGATTTTCCACCCAGTTTTCTTCACGCAGACGAAAAATCCCGGGGTTTTAAAAAATTGACGTTGAATGGTTTTCATGATAGAATAATGTATGACAGGAAGTCTGCAACGTTACAAACTGAGATACGTGGCCTCGTAGTTTCACCGTCTATTTGGGTTCATTACTACGCAGATCGATTTTAATGTCAACCTGCGATAACTATGAGAGGTGAACAAATTTTCACTTTGTGTGCGTCGTTTTTCCATCTTTTTAATCCATGAAATCAAAAAAAAAAAAAAAAAAAAAAAAACATTTACCATCCAATTTTCGTTGTTACAGAGAGGTTACTTGTTGGCAGCCCATGTTTTGCCGTTACGCATAAAATCAACGACGTTTAATAGAGATACATCTAGTCGCTTTCAGTTTGAACCAGGTTTCAGGTTTGAAGTTTCATTTATTCATAAAACTTAGGTAATGTTAAATGTGAAGTTTAACGTGCTTTCAGGCTTAAAAATGTTTTCTCGACTTTGAATTTTAGCCAGGACACGATGCAAGACTAATTGTATTAAACTACTTCAAACTCTTCTCTTTTCAAAATGCGGCATCGTAACTGGTAAGTTCCTGCTGAACTTGGTCCAATTCGTTGCTCCTATGGCGTTAGGGTGTATCTCAAATTCCGCATGAGTCCCGGCA
The DNA here is from genome assembly GCF_918797505.1 of Bemisia tabaci. Taxonomy (NCBI): domain Eukaryota; kingdom Metazoa; phylum Arthropoda; class Insecta; order Hemiptera; family Aleyrodidae; genus Bemisia; species Bemisia tabaci. The sequence goes on along the minus strand of NC_092796.1, from coordinate 3,493,773 downwards.
CAGTGGTTTTGAAGAAAAAAAAAAAAAAAAAAAAAAAAAAAAAAAAAATGCGACAAAACTGTACCCAAAAATGGTTTGCTCGGGGTGAGTCCATGGTACGTGCACACTTAAAATCGCGAAAAAATCAAAATCTTGGCTAGTGCTATTTCCGAAATACGCGCTTTGAAATTTTCATAGTAAATGGAACTTTTCTACTGATCTTGATGCACTTTTTATTTATTTGTACATTGAATCGGTGTTGATCGGTTAACGTTTTTATTTTTTGTTCGAATCAAGTCGATCGAATACATGCCCTCTCTTTACACGCACACTTCCTTTCATACTCTTTTTTTTAACCGAAAAATTCGCCTTCTGCTGCGTCTGCGGCAATTGTTGTTACGAGTATGCGGTGCGTGCTGGTTTCAGGTAGTTACATACTCGACTCTTTGAAGGCGTTTTGTGTGCGAGAGCAATTCGCCAGTTCTCCAACAGGGTACGCCACTTGCGCACATAAAACGCCTTCAGAGGTTCGTGTATGTAATGACCTGAAACCAGCACGCACAACATATTCGTAACAACAATTGCTGCAGACGCAGCTGAAGGCGAATTGCTCTCGCACATAAAACGCCTTCAGAGGTTCGTGTATGTAATGACCTGAAACCAGCACGCACAACATATTCGTATCAACAATTGCCGCAGACTCAGCTGAAGACGAATTTTTCAGTTAAAAAAAAGGGTATGAAAGGAAGTGTGCGTGTAACGAGAGGGTATGTATGATCGACATGAATCGAACGAAAAATGAAAACGTTAACCGATCAACACCGATTCAATGTACAAATAAATAAAAAATCGGATCAAAATCAGTGGAAAAGTTGTATTTACTATGAAAATCTCAAATCGCGTATTTCGAAAATAGGATCAGTCAAGATTTTGATTTTTAGCAATTTTACGTGTACACGTACCATAGACTCGCCCCCTGCAAACCATTTTTGGATGCAATTTTGTCGCTTTTTTTTTATCTTTTAGATAAAAAACCTCGGCAGATTTTGAATTTTCACAAAAAAAAGGACGATAGCCCCTGCGCATGAGTCTAAAGAATCATTCTAAACCCAAAAATCGGCAAAATTAAGAGAAATGAAAGCAGAATAGTGTTTGGAAAAAAACCTCACATTCGATACAGAAATCGGTCAAGGGTCAATTCCAAGCGAGCTTACTTGGTTCCGACCCTATCGGCGAAATTTCCATTTTGACCCGAAAAATTTAGTCCATGTTATCCGTGTCGATTTTTCTCGATTTGGGACGGAGAAAAATATTCGAGATTTCAGTCGCATCCTATGTAGTCGGTGGCGTAGAATCGATTCCGCACGCTCCCGACACTCGGCGAAGCTTCCTGAGTCGAGAAACAGTCAAAAGCTGGTCAAAAAGGAGCTTTTCTGACCACTTTTCCCCTGTTTCTCTGGAGCGTTTTCAGCGGATAGCTCGAAGCGAGGGACTCGCGGAGCTTTTCCGACTCGAAAATCGAACTCAGCGGGTCAATTCCAAGCGAGCTCAGATCCAAAGGAGTCAACGTCACGAGATAATTGATAGGCTTGGAGGACAAGGCGCACATGGCGCACAAGTGCAGTTTCTCCTATTTCGAGAAATACGTGTTTGAAGTTTCGAAATTATACATATACATGGATCCTTATGGCAGAATAAAAGTTCAAACTGACATTTTGATGCTTAAAAATTGGAATTTGGGAGCGAATTTTTCACGGAATATGCATCAAGACTAGTTTTACTTGAAATTAAAACTATCTCAATTTTTTTAAAAACTGCCTGTATTCGCCTTGTTATCTCTGAAATAATTATCAGTGTATAAGTCGCAGGGAGTCAGCAATCGCCGGCAATTTGCAAGCTCCGTACTTGTCAATTCGTCAAATTGTAGTCGTGGTTAGAGGCGCAGAATCGATCTCGCACGGTCCCGGCTCTCGGCGAGGCTTCCTGAGCCAAGAAACAGTCAAAGACTGGTAAAAAACGAGCTTTTCTGACCACATTTTGACTCTTTTACAGGAGCTTTTTAAGCGGATAGCTCGAAGGGAGGGACTCGCGGAACTTTTCCGACTGGAAAATCGTACTCAGCGGGTCAATTCCAAGCTAGCTTATTTGGTTTCGGCCCGATCGGTGAACTTTCGATCTTCATGCTAAAAATTTAGTCCATGTAACCCCTGTCGATTTTTCTCGATTTTTGACTGAGAAAGAAATTTCGAGATTTCAGTCGCATCCTACGTTTTTGGAGGCGTAGAATCGATTCCGTATGGTCCTGACTCTCGGCGAGGCTTCCTGAGCCGAGAAACAGTCAAAAACTGGTCAAAAACGAGCTTTTCTGACCACAACCTGAGATGCCTTGAACCCAAATAAATCCATATCTTACTTCAATGTTTCTTCTTTTTTCACGTTTTGCTAGCTTGATAATCTCAGATTTCATTTTGATCAATAGAAATACTTTCGAAATGCACAATTTCCATGGATTCGCAATCAAAATTTTTTACAATGAATTTTCTGTTTCCAAAACCTTCTAAATCAATAATACCCGGGGCCTCTTTTGAATTGTCAACAACTATTCCTCTCTACAGGTGACACTCGTCCGAATAATTACGATAACATCGATATAGGAAAGATTTCTTTACGCCTTCAAATCCAGAGATACTCTCCGCTATGCCAAGGAGTTAGTTTCGTTGCTTAACCGAACCTAACACAGATTATTGATGGCATTTCACGAACTCGCGAGTGTGCTAGCTGGCACCATGTATCCAAGAAGAAAGGGCTAACGTATGTTTGAATTCAAAGCATAATAATCCCTACTTTCAATCTCGTTTTTTCACTTTAAAACGATTAAATTTGTTGATTAAACACGAATAAATTGCAATTTGCCGGCGATTGCCAATTGCCTGCAACATATATACCTGAAAATTTTTGTGAAGAAATTAATGAGAAAGAAAAATTACTGACTGAACAATCATAATCACTGCCTGTGGAAATGTTAATTAAACGATACTAAAGCACTTCATAGATGGTGAAAGTGCAGAAGTGCGAATCTCGGAAAACACGATTTTCCAGGAGAGTAAAAAAACTTTCTGTATCCTCTTTATTGTCGGCAGAAGGGATTAACCTTCTACCCTTCTTATTAATAATTCTTGAGGATGGCAATAATAAGATGTTTTTTCAAACTCCGTCAGCAGTTTCAATAATTTCTCGAACTGTTAGAAAATACGGCAGAAATGCCGAGATTCGCGTTTTTGGCACTAAGAATCGACCCTTCATCAGTAGATTCGAGTTTTTGCACTTGGTGTTTTAAACTTGTTGGTGGATTTGGATCATTTAAAGACGGAAAAAAGGGTTTCACACTTAAATTTCCTTATCAGATAAGATTTAGTTGGTCATCGATGCTCCATTAATCCATGCTTTACGCTTTCCTAATGGACCAGTGGACAAAGTACTTTTTCTTCAATTATGATTATTCACAGTTAATCAAAGAAAACTCATATTATCCGTGCGAAACTATTTAAATTCACGACAGCTTTTGAGTGAGTTGCGATCTTGTAAACGGCGACTCTTTCAGTTTCACTTCAGAATACGATGACCGAACCAAGGGACTTAAAATACACAATCTGATCCAGCCGCCTGCGCTCTCTTCATTTAAAAAGGACGTAGATACCAAAAACAATCTTAATATTATTTCCAAATAATATTCCTCGGCATTTTCCCGATATGCAACTCGATTTAAACACCCAAAATTATGAACTTTTTGGTCAACATCATTATACAAGGCCACTCATAATGGATACAGAGGAGCGCCTTCAAATCAATCCGTAAACTTAATGTAAAATTCTGATACCACTATTCGTGCGTCACGGCAGTCATTTTGCATACCCGGCCATTTGAAGGCGTCTCGTTGACTTCAGGCAAACTGGTCAAAAACGAGTGTTTCTGGCCACTTTTTGAGTTTCTCTCTGGATCGTCTTTTGCGAATAGCTCGAAGCGAGGGACTCGCGGACCTTTCCGGACTCGAAAATCCCACTCACAGGGTCAATACCAAGCGAGCTTACTTTGTTCCGACCCGATCGGGGAACTATCTATTTTGACGCTAAAAATTTAGTCCAAGTAATCCTAGTCGATTTTCCTCGATTTGGGACTGAGAAAAAAATGTCGAGATATCAGTCGCATCTTACGCATTTTGAGGCGTAGAATCAATTACGCACGGTCCCGACTCTCAGCGAGGCTCTCTGAGCCGAGAAACATTCAGAAACTGGTCAAAAACGAGCATTTCTGACTCCTTTTTGAATCTTTCTCTGGGGCGTCTTCAGCGGATAGCTCGAAGCGAGGGAGTCGCGGACCTTTTCCGACTAGAGAATCGCACTCAGCGGGTCATTTCCAAGCGGCATAACTTGCTTCCAGCTCGATCGGCGAACTTTCGATTTTGACACTTAAAATTTAGTTAATGTAATGCCTGTCGATTTTACTCGATTTTGGGATCTGAGAAAAAAGATTGAAGATTTCAGTCGCATCCTACGTATTTGGAGGCGTAGAATCGATTCTGCACGGTCACGACTCTTGGCGAGGCTTCCTGATTCGAGAAACAGTCAAAAACAGGTAAAAAAGGAGCTTTTCTGACCAATTTTTTATTCTTTCTCTGGAGCGTGTGCAGCGACTAGCTCAAAGTGAGGGACTCGCGGAGCTTTTCCGACTGGAAAATCGCACTCAGCGGGTCATTTCCAAGCGGCATTACTTTCTTCCGGCTCGATCGGCGAACTTTCGATTTTGACGCTTAAAATTTAGTTAATGTAACGCCTGTTGATTTTACTCGATTTTGGACTGAGAAAAAAGATTCGACATTTCAGTCGCATTCTACGTTGCTGGAAGCGTAGAATCGATTCAGCACGGTCCCGACACTCGGCGAGGCTTCCTGAGCCGAGAAACAGTAAAAAACTGGTCAAAAACGAGCTTTTCTGACCACTTTTTGACTCTTTCCCTGGAGCGTCTTCAGCGTCTAGCTCGAAGCGAGGGACTTGCGGAGCTATTCCAACTGGAAAATCGCACTCAGCGGGTCAATTCAAAGTTACCTTACTTTGAGTCGGTCCGATTGGCGAACTTTTGATTTCGTCGAGCCGAGAACAAGTCAAAAACAGGTCAAAAATGAGCATTTCTGACCACTTTTTGATCCTTTCTCTTGAGCGTTTTCAGCAGATAGCTCGAAGCGAGGGACTCGCAGAGCTTTCCGGACTCGAAAATCGCACTCAGCGGGTCATTTCCAAGCGACCTTATTTGGTTTCTATCCGATCAGCGAACTTTCGATTTTGATGCTAAAAATTTAGTCCATTAAACCCCTGTCGATTTTTCTCGATTTGGGACTGAGAAAGAAATTTCGAGATTTCAGTCGCATCCTACGTAGTTCAAGGCGAAGAATTGATTCTGCACGGTCCCGACACTCGGCGAGGCTCCCTGAGCTAAGAATCAGTCAAAAATTCGTCCAAAACTAGCTTATCTGACCACTTTTTGTCTCTTTCTTCGGAGCGTTTTCAACGGATAACTCGATGCGAGGGACTCGAGGAGCTTTCCCGACTGGAAAATCCACTCAGCGGGACAATTCGTCAAATTGTAATTACGATAACATCGATATAGTAAAGATTTCTTTACGCCTTCAAATCCAGCGATACTCTCCGCTTTGCCGAGGAGTTCGTTTAGTTGCTTAACCGAACCTAACACAGATTATTGATGACATTTCACGGACTCGCGAATGTGCTAGCTGGCACCATGTATCCAAGAAGAAAGGGCTAACGTATGTTTGAATTCAAAGCATAATAATCCCTACTTCCAATCTCGTTTTTTCACTTTAAAACAATTTAATTTGTTGATTAAACACGAAAAGATTGCAATTTGCCGGCATATTCTAATTGCCTGCAACATATACACCTGTGAATGTATATGAGGAAATTAATGAGAAAAAAAATTACGGACTGAACAATCACAATCACTGCCTGTGCAAATGTCAATTAAACAATACTAAAGCACTTTATCGATGGTGAAAGTGCAGAAGTGCGAATCTCGGAAAATACGATTTTCAAGGAGAGTTAAAAAAACTGTCTGCAATCCTCTTAATTGTCGGTAAAAGGGTAAAATTTCTTGAGGATAGCAAGTATAAGATGTTTTTTCAAACTCCATCAGCAGAATCAATAATTTCTCGAACTGTTAGAAAATACGGCAGAAATGCCGAGATTCGCATTTTTTGGTATTAATATTCTACACTTCATCAGGAGATACGCATTTTTGCAATATGTGTTTAAAACTTGTTAGTGGTTTTGGATCATTTCAGGACTCAACAAAGGGTTTCACACTTAAATTTCCTTATCAGATAAGATTAAGTTGGTTATCGATGCTCCGTCATCCAAGTTTTACGCTTTCCTAATGGACCAGTGGAAAAAGTGCCTATCTTCAATTCTGATTATTCACAGTTCATCAAAGAAAGCTCATTTTATCCGTGCGAAACATTTTAAATTCACAATCGCTTTTGAGAAAGTTCCAAATTTGTAAACGGCGACTCTTTCAATTTCGCTTCGAAATACGATGACCGAACCAAGAGACTTAAAATACACAATCTGATCCAGCCGCCGGCAGTTTCTTCTTTGAATTTAGACGTAGACACGAAAAAATAATATAATTATTCTTCAAAATGATATTCCTCGGCATTTTTCAAATATGCGGCACGATTTAAAACCCAAAATTATGAACTTTTTGGTCAAAATCATTCTACGAGGCCACTCACAGAGGATACAGAAAAGCGCCTTCAAATCAATGCGTAAACTTAATGCGAAATTCTGATACCACTATTCGTGCATCACGGCAGTCATCTTGCATACCCATTGCATACCATGCATCTTGCCATTCGATAAACTCCGGGCGGCGGGGACGCCCCCCTGAACCCTAAGGAGCCGAACGCGGGTGTCAGCCCCCTAAGCCCTAAGGAGCCGAAAGCGGGGGTCAGCCCCTGAACCTTAAGGAGCCGGACGCGGGGGTCAGCCCCCTGAACCCTAAGGAGCCGAACGCGGGGTCAGCCACCTGGCCCCTAAGGAGCCGAACACGGGGGTCAGCCCCCTGAACCCTAAGGAGCCGAACGTGGGGGTCAGCCCCCTGAACCTTAAGGAGCCGAACGCGGGGGTCAGCCCCCTGAACCCTAAGGAGCCGAACGCGGGGGTCAGCCCCCTGGCCCCTAAGGAGCCGAACGCGGGGGTCAGCCCCCTGAACCCTATGGAGCCGAACGCGGGGGTGAGCCCCCTGAACCCTAAGGAGCCGAACGCGGGGGTCAGCCCCCTGAACCCTAAGGAGCCGAACGCGGGGGTCAGCCCCCTGAACCCTAAGGAGCCGAACGTGGGGGTCAGCCCCCTGAACGCTAAGGAGCCGAACGCGGGGTCAGCCACCTGGCCCCTAAGGAGCCGAACACGGGATTCAGCCCGTTGAACCCTAAGGAGCCGAACGTGGGGGTCAGCCCCCTGAACCTTAAGGAGCCGAACGCGGGGGTCAGCCCCCTGAACCATAAGGAGGCGAACGCGGGGGTCAGCCCCCTGAAACCTAAGGAGCCGAACGCGGGGGTCAGCCCCCTGAACCCTGAGGAGCCGAACGCGGGGTCAGCCCCCTGGCCCCTAAGGAGCCGAACGCGGGGTCCGCCCCCTGAACCCTACGGAGCCGATCGCGGGGTCAGCCCCCTGGCCCCTAAGGAGCCGAACGTGGGGGTCAGCCCCCTGAACCCTATGGAGCCGAACGCGGGGTCAGCCCCCTGGCCCCTAAGGAGCCGAACACGGGAGTCAGCCCCCTGAACACTAAGGAGCCGAAGGTGGGGGTCAGCCCCCTGAACCTTACGAAGCCGAACGCGGGGGTCAGCCCCCTGAACCATAAGGAGCCGAACGCGGGGTCAGCCCCCTGAACCCTAAAGAGCCGAACGTGGGGGTCAGCCCCCTGAACACTATGGAGCCGAACGCGGGGGTCAGCCCCCTGAACCCTAAAGAGCCGAACGTGGGGTCAGCCCCCTGAACCCTAAGGAGCCGCACGCGGGGGTCAGCCCCCTGAACCCTAAGGAGCCGAACGCGGGGTCAGCCCCCTGGCCCCTAAGGAGCCGAACACGGGAGTCAGCCAGCTGAACCCTAAGGAGCCGAACGTGGGGGTCAGCCCCCTGAACCTTAAGAAGCCGAACGCGGGGGTCAGCCCCATGAACCATAAGGAGCCGAACGCAGCGGTCAGCCCCCTGAACCCTAAAGAGCCGAACGTGGGGGTCAGCCCCCTGAACCCTGAGGAGCCGAACGCGCGGGTCAGCCCCCTGAACCCTAAGGAGCCGGACGCGGGGGTCAGCCCCCTGAACCCTAAGGAGCCGAACTTGGGGGTCAGCCCCCTGAACCCTAAGGAGCCGAATGCGGGGGTCAGCCCCCTGAACCCTAAGGAGCCGAACGTGGGGGTCAGCCCCCTGAACCCTAAGGAGCCGAACATGGGGGTCAGCCCCCTGAACCCTAAGGAGCCGAACGTGGGGGTCAGCCCCCTGAACCCTAAGGAGCCAAACTTGGGGGAGAGCCCCCTGAACCCTAAGGAGCCGAACATGGGGGTCAGCCCCCTGAACCCTAAGGAGCCGAACACGGGGGTCAGCTCCCTGAACCCTAAGAAGCCGAAAATGGAGTTCAGCCCCCTGAACCCTAAGGAGCCGAACTTTGGGGTCAGCCCCCTGAACCCTAAGGAGCCGAACGTGGGGGTCAGCCCCCTGAACCCTAAGGAGCCGAACGTGGGGGTCAGCCCCCTGAACCCTAAAAACCCGATCGCGGGGGTCAGCCCCCTGGCCCCTAAGGAGCCGAACGCGGGGGTCAGCCCCCTGGCCCCTAAGAAGCCGAACGCGGTGTCAGCCCCCTGGCCCCTAAGGAGCCGAACACGGGAGTCAGCCCCCTGAACCCTGAGGAGCCGAACGCGCGGGTCAGCCCCCTGAACCCTAAGGAGCCGGACGCGGGGGTCAGCCCCCTGAACCCTAAGGAGCCGAACGTGGGGGTCAGCCCTCTGAACCCTAAGGAGCCGAACATGGGGGTCAGCCCCCTGAACCCTAAGGAGCCAAACACGGGGGTCAGCCCCCTGAACCCTAAGGAGCCGAACGTGGGGGTCAGCCCCCTGAACCCTGAGGAGCCGAACGTGGGGGTCAGCCCCCAGAACCCTAAGGAGCCGATCGCGGGGGTCAGCCCCCTGGCCCCTAAGGAGCCACAGGTGGGGGTCAGCCCCCTGAACCCTGAGGAGCCGAACGTGGGGGTCAGCCCCCTGAACCCTAAGGAGCCGAACGCGGGGGTCAGCCTCCTGAACCCTAAGGAGCCGAACTTGGGGGTCAGCCCCCTGAACCCTAAGGAGCCGAACATGGGGGTCAGCCCCCTGAACCCAAAGGAGCCGAACACGGGGGTCAGCCCCCTGAACCCTAAGAAGCCGAAAATGGAGTTCAGCCCCCTGAACCCTAAGGAGTCGAACTTGGGGGTCAGCCCCCTGAACCCTAAGGAGCTGAACATGGGGGTCGGCCCCCTGAACCCTAAGAAGCCGAAAATGGAGTTCAGCCCCCTTAACCCTAAGGAGCCGACCGCGGGAGTCAGCCCCCTGAACCCTAAGGAGCCGACCGCGGGGGTCAGCCCCCTGAACCCTAGGGAGCCGACCGCGGGGGTCAGCCCCCTGAACCCTAAGGAGCCGAACGCGGGGGTCAGCCCCCTGAACCCTGAGGAGCTGTGGAGGAGCCTAAGGAGCCCGATCGCTTCAGGAGCGATAGCCGGGGGTCATATCAGGTGCATTCAGTCATCCATGAATCAAAAATGAAAAATTTCAATCCCAAAAAATCTTCTTTATTCTGTAAAAAATCATAAAAATTCGATAAAACCGATCGAAATATTTACTCATTAACGTTAAAACTCGATTTTGCGGGTAAAAATTCGTAGGAACCGGGGTTAATGACATTTTCAATTAAACATAACCGTAGACACATCAGTTGAACAAGAAAATAGCGAAAAGTGAGGCCAGAGTTTGATCCCTTTGCCCACCCTTAACTCGAAAACGGTTCCTACACTCATCTTAATTTTTTCCTGAGTTTTCTGTTCATTTAAAAACATTTCGACGGTGTAGGTCGGCAATCACGTAACTCGGTTTGCGACTTCGCGGACTTCCTGTCATACATTATTTTTTTAACGGAAAACTATTCAACGGCAATCCTTTAAAACTTTCTTGATTTTTCCTCTCTGTGCGAAGACTATTCTGTAAAAATTTCAAGGAATGATGTCAATTTGTTCTTCTTTAAAAAAAATAACATAGAGGCGGAAATTTTCAGACACCGTAAACGAGTTATGTGATTGCCGACTTACACCGTCGATTTACATTTTAAAAACGTGGCAAATATTTATAAAACCTTTTCTTATCCAAGCGGAGACATCGATATTAATGTCGATGAGCCGCAGTTGTGTTGAAAAAATCTATACAAGAATTAATAAAAGAGGGGGAAAACCCAAGAAGCACGCAATCTTCGGTCTGAACCCATTTGTACATAGATCTCTTAGAGTCAAATACGTCCAATTTTGAGCGTTTTGTTGCAAGTACACCACGCTGCAGTACTGTAAAAGCACGAAATATAGCAGATATAATTTAAGTGCTTTGGAAATCATGGAACCACCTTAATATTTACTAAACACGCATTATACTTCCCTGTAATCTTATTTTTCTTTTCATCAATTGAAATTAATCCATGCAATGTGTGCTAACATTTCAAAATAATGCTTTGAAAAACGAAGATTCCCCGACTTTAATAATAGAGCCAAACAGAGCCGAGCGGTACGCTGCGTGCTGCCAGCGCGACGCGCGCATTGGCGCCTACAAACCTAACAGGAGGACCTAACAACAAGCGACCTTACTTGGTTCCTGCCCGATCGGCGAAGTATCGATTTCGAAACTAAAAATTTAGTCCATGCAACCCCTGTCGATTTTTCCCGATTTGGAACTGAGAAAAACATTTCAAGATTTCAGTCGCATCCTATGAAGTTAAAGGCGTAGAATCGATTCCGCACAGTCTTGGCTCTCTGCAAGGCTTCCTTAGCCAAAGAACATTCAAAAACGAGCTTTTCTGACCAATTTTTGACTCTATGTCTAGAGCGTTTTCAGCGGACAGCCCGAAGCGAGGGACTCGCGGAGCTTTTCAGACTGGAGAATCGCACTTAGCGGGTAAATTCCAAGCGAGCTTCCTTGGTTTCAGCCTGATCAGCGAACTTTCAATTTTGACCCCGAATATTTAGTCCGTGGTTCGTACCCCTGTAGATTTTTCTCGATTTGGGACTGAGAAAGGAATTTCAAGATTTCAGTCGCATCCTATGTAGTCGGTGGCGTAGAATCGATTCCGCACGTTTTTAGCGTCAAAATCGAAAGTTCGCCAATCGAGCCGAAAGCAAGTTATGCCGCTTGGAAATGACCCGCTGAGTGCGATTTTCCAGTCGGAAAAGCTCCGCGAGTCCCTCGCTTCCAGCTATCCGCTGAACACGCTCCAGAGAAAGAGTCAAAAATGTGTCTGAAAGCTCGTGTTCGACCAGTTATTGACTGTTTCTCGGCTCAGGAAGACTCGCCGAGAGTCGAGACCGTACGGAATCGATTTTACGCCTCCAAATTCGTAGGATGCGACTGCAATCTTGTTTTTTTTTTATCAGTCCAAAATCGAGTAAAATCGACAGGCGTTACATTAACCGAATTTTAAGCGTCAAAATCGAAAATTCGTTGATCGAACCGAAAGCAACTTAGGCCGCTTGGAAATGACCCGCTGAGTGCGATTTTCCAGTCGGAAGAGCTCCGCAAGTCCCTCACTGTAAGCTATCCGCTGAAACGCTCCAGAGAAAGAGTCAAAAATTGGGCTGAAAAACTCGTTTTTGACCAGTTTATGACCTTATCCCGGATCAGGATGTCTCGCCAAGAGTCGGGACCGTGCGGAATCGATTTCACGCCTCCAAATACGAAGGATGCGACTGAAATCCCGAAATTTTTTCTCAGTCCAAAAACGAGAAAAATCGACTTATGTATTACATCGACTAAATTTTTCGGGTCAAAGGCGAATGTTCGCGGATTGGGCCGAAACCAGGGAAGCTCGCTTGGAATTGACCCACTCAGTGCGATTTTCCAGTCGGAAAAGCTCCACGAGTACCTCGCTTAGAGCTATCCGCTTAAAACGCTCTAGAGAACGAGTCCAAAAGTGGTCAGAAAAGCTCGTTTTTGACCAGATTTTGACTGTTTCTCGGCTTCGGAAGTCTCGCCGAGAATCGGAACTGTGCGTTTGCGGTATTCAAAAATCTCCGCTCCCATTTTACTTTTTGGCGGAGAGCAAAGCAATTTCATTCCTTGGATTTTCCACCCAGTTTTCTTCACGCAGACGAAAAATCCCGGGGTTTTAAAAAATTGACGTTGAATGGTTTTCATGATAGAATAATGTATGACAGGAAGTCTGCAACGTTACAAACTGAGATACGTGGCCTCGTAGTTTCACCGTCTATTTGGGTTCATTACTACGCAGATCGATTTTAATGTCAACCTGCGATAACTATGAGAGGTGAACAAATTTTCACTTTGTGTGCGTCGTTTTTCCATCTTTTTAATCCATGAAATCAAAAAAAAAAAAAAAAAAAAAAAAAAAACATTTACCATCCAATTTTCGTTGTTACAGAGAGGTTACTTGTTGGCAGCCCATGTTTTGCCGTTACGCATAAAATCAACGACGTTTAATAGAGATACATCTAGTCGCTTTCAGTTTGAACCAGGTTTCAGGTTTGAAGTTTCATTTATTCATAAAACTTAGGTAATGTTAAATGTGAAGTTTAACGTGCTTTCAGGCTTAAAAATGTTTTCTCGACTTTGAATTTTAGCCAGGACACGATGCAAGACTAATTGTATTAAACTACTTCAAACTCTTCTCTTTTCAAAATGCGGCATCGTAACTGGTAAGTTCCTGCTGAACTTGGTCCAATTCGTTGCTCCTATGGCGTTAGGGTGTATCTCAAATTCCGCATGAGTCCCGGCACAGTGGTTTTGAAGAAAAAAAAGAAAAAAAAAAAAAAAAAAAAAAAAAATGCGACAAAACTGTACCCAAAAATGGTTTGCTCGGGGTGAGTCCATGGTACGTGCACACTTAAAATCGCGAAAAAATCAAAATCTTGGCTAGTGCTATTTCCGAAATACGCGCTTTGAAATTTTCATAGTAAATGGAACTTTTCTACTGATCTTGATGCACTTTTTATTTATTTGTACATTGAATCGGTGTTGATCGGTTAACGTTTTTATTTTTTGTTCGAATCAAGTCGATCGAATACATGCCCTCTCTTTACACGCACACTTCCTTTCATACTCTTTTTTTTAACCGAAAAATTCGCCTTCTGCTGCGTCTGCGGCAATTGTTGTTACGAGTATGCGGTGCGTGCTGGTTTCAGGTAGTTACATACTCGACTCTTTGAAGGCGTTTTGTGTGCGAGAGCAATTCGCCAGTTCTCCAACAGGTTACGCCACTTGCGCACATAAAACGCCTTCAGAGGTTCGTGTATGTAATGACCTGAAACCAGCACGCACAACATATTCGTAACAACAATTGCTGCAGACGCAGCTGAAGGCGAATTGCTCTCGCACATAAAACGCCTTCAGAGGTTCGTGTATGTAATGACCTGAAACCAGCACGCACAACATATTCGTATCAACAATTGCCGCAGACTCAGCTGAAGACGAATTTTTCAGTTAAAAAAAAGGGTATGAAAGGAAGTGTGCGTGTAACGAGAGGGTATGTATGATCGACATGAATCGAACGAAAAATGAAAACGTTAACCGATCAACACCGATTCAATGTACAAATAAATAAAAAATCGGATCAAAATCAGTGGAAAAGTTGTATTTACTATGAAAATCTCAAATCGCGTATTTCGAAAATAGGATCAGTCAAGATTTTGATTTTTAGCAATTTTACGTGTACACGTACCATAGACTCGCCCCCTGCAAACCATTTTTGGATGCAATTTTGTCGCTTTTTTTTTATCTTTTAGATAAAAAACCTCGGCAGATTTTGAATTTTCAGCAAAAAAAAGGACGATAGCCCCTGCGCATGAGTCTAAAGAATCATTCTAAACCCAAAAATCGGCAAAATTAAGAGAAATGAAAGCAGAATAGTGTTTGGAAAAAAACCTCACATTCGATACAGAAATCGGTCAAGGGTCGATTCCAAGCGAGCTTACTTGGTTCCGACCCTATCGGCGAAATTTCCATTTTGACCCGAAAAATTTAGTCCATGTTATCCGTGTCGATTTTTCTCGATTTGGGACGGAGAAAAATATTCGAGATTTCAGTCGCATCCTATGTAGTCGGTGGCGTAGAATCGATTCCGCACGCTCCCGACACTCGGCGAGGCTTCCTGAGTCGAGAAACAGTCATAAGCTGGTCAAAAAAGAAGCTTTTCTGACCACTTTTTGCCTGCTTCTCTGGAGCGTTTTCAGCGGGTAGCTCAAAGCCAGGGACTCGCGGAGCTTTCCAGACTCGAAAATCGAACTCAGCGGGTCAATTCCAAGCGAGCTCAGATCCAAAGGTGTCAACGTCACGAGATAATTGATAGGCTTGGAGGACAAGGCGCACATGGCGCACAAGTGCAGTTTCTCCTATTTCGAGAAATACGTGTTTGAAGTTTCGAAATTATACATGGATCCTTATGGCAGAATAAAAGTTCAAACTGACATTTTGATGCTTAAAAATTGGAATTTGGGAGCGAATTTTTCACGGAATATGCATCAAGACTAGTTTTACTTGAAATTAAAACTATCTCAATTTTTTTAAAAACTGCCTGTATTCGCCTTGTTATCTCTGAAATAATTATCAGTGTATAAGTCGCAGGGAGTCAGCAATCGCCGGCAATTTGCAAGCTCCGTACTTGTCAATTCGTCAAATTGTAGTCGTGGTTAGAGGCGCAGAATCGATCTCGCACGGTCCCGGCTCTCGGCGAGGCTTCCTGAGCCAAGAAACAGTCAAAGACTGGTAAAAAAACGAGCTTTTCTGACCACATTTTGACTCTTTTACAGGAGCTTTTTAAGCGGATAGCTCGAAGGGAGGGACTCGCGGAACTTTTCCGACTGGAAAATCGTACTCAGCGGGTCAATTCCAAGCTAGCTTATTTGGTTTCGGCCCGATCGGTGAACTTTCGATCTTCATGCTAAAAATTTAGTCCATGTAACCCCTGTCGATTTTTCTCGATTTTTGACTGAGAAAGAAATTTCGAGATTTCAGTCGCATCCTACGTTTTTGGAGGCGTAGAATCGATTCCGTATGGTCCTGACTCTCGGCGAGGCTTCCTGAGCCGAGAAACAGTCAAAAACTGGTCAAAAACGAGCTTTTCTGACCACAACCTGAGATGCCTTGAACCCAAATAAATCCATATCTTACTTCAATGTTTCTTCTTTTTTCACGTTTTGCTAGCTTGATAATCTCAGATTTCATTTTGATCAATAGAAATACTTTCGAAATGCACAATTTCCATGGATTCGCAATCAAAATTTTTTACAATGAATTTTCTGTTTCCAAAACCTTCTAAATCAATAATACCCGGGGCCTCTTTTGAATTGTCAACAACTATTCCTCTCTACAGGTGACACTCGTCACGCGTATTGAACTTCTGGGTGTGCTATTCAAGTTTGACAAATAATATTCAATCGTGAAAAGTTTTCAGATGTTCATAGATCTAAAGCAAAATATATAAGGAGCGTAAATATATAGCCCTTACACTTACACTGGAAAAAAAAAACACATTGGATCTGGAGTCCAGACTCTTGAAAACATTGACAAGAAAAAATAATCTTGATCAAGAAAATCCTTGATTCAAGCAAAAATCCGATTGAATCAAGATTATTTTTTCTTGTCAATGTTTTCAAGAGTCTGGACTCCAGATCCAATGTGTTTTTTTTTTTCCAGTGTAGCTGCTGCGAAGCCCAACCCTTAGTGTGCGCTGCGTGTCCTCTGGAGGTTTAATAGAGGGGGGAATAATATAGAGTACGAGTAAAGTATAAGTAAGTGTTGAGAAAGTTAATATTCAAGAACACGGCTTATCCTTAAGCATTATATTGAAACAATGGAAAAAAAAGACTAAAAATCATTCGTAATTTACTCAAGCCGGTGGGTTGGAGCGAAACGAATGATTTACTCTAAATAGTATTTTTATGGTCGAGATAATTATTGGGAACACATTTAAGTGTAATTTTTTCAAAGGGCCGAGAACAGTGATGAGCTCACAGCTACAAGCCTGCTCAATCAAAGACAGAGCCTTAGAAGCGAAATAGATGCATGTTTTTCGAGGCGCTCTCTGAATTTTTTTTTTTTGCCTATGCGGCAAAATTGAAGGCAAAATTCAACTAGATGAATCAACCAATCCGTTTACGCATCGTTTAGTAGTTCCATCAAAGGCCATAAAGCAGAAAACATGTAGTTTTTTTTTTTTTTTTTTTTTTTTTTTTTTTTTTTTTAATTCCTTCGATTCTTTTTTTTTACTATCTATTCTACCAGCGTTATTTTCTGGATGTGTGGTTCTCACCCAAGCGGCACAGATTTCAATCGATGATTAGTAATGGCATAGTTAGTCCAGTACCAATAGGGGGGTATGAATGCAAGAAAGAGGTCAGAAGAGGTTAAAGCTGATTCTTATGTATTTTTGGTCGCTGAATCCGAATTTGATGCTTCCCACCAAATCCGCCATGTGCGTTTTCCGGAAAAGCCGGAAAACTGCCGAAAATCACGTTTTTACGCGCTTTTCCGGGAATAAATAGCTTAATATTCGTCGGAGCGTAAAATTAGTTATCAGCAAAGTTGTAGCCGAGTAAATTGCCGACAATATTTAAAGGGACAAGTTTTCGCTAGGACGTCACCCAAAAAAACGATGCTGGGGTTGGTCAGTTCAAATGACAAACGTCTGATGACGTTTGAGTCGTCGTGGAGCATGTATGGATTTACTAGTTTTTTTTCTTCTTTTTCCGGAAACTAGGGATTTTTCCTTGACTAGGCTTGGTACTATGATGGATCCCCCCTTCGAATTTATAGGTTGGCAACGACTGAATTTTTCATGTGGGGAGGTTCAGCCCTTTCAAGCCCTACACGGCCTCCAAATAACGATTTTACTTATGAAAGTCTTCGAACCTAGGTGTACTCTGGTTTCACTTCAATGGGTCAAGTAAAGGTTGGCAACAACTACAATTCGGTTTCGAATATTCCGTGGAGAAAAGTTGGCTGCCCTTTCAGGCTCTAAGGCCTCCAAGAGCAAACTCAATCGCGATAGGCTCCCAACCTCGGTGCTTTATTTTCACTTCGATGTTTTTTTTCTCAACGCATTTGATTGGTTTACGGTGATAGCCAACGTGACGTCACAGCTGAAAATGCTCCCGGGCTTTGTTTGCACCACGCCGTACGTTATAAATATAGGCACGAGGGGTGGATCGGGCAGTCCCTGGCCAGGACTCGTTGGTAAAGGTATTATGTGTTGCATGTGTGTTATATGTTTTATATGTGTTATATGTTATTTATGTGTTATATGTTATTCATGTGTTATATGTTATTTATGTGTTATATGTTATTTATATGTTACATTTGTTATCTATGTGTTATATGTTTCTACTGATGCGTGTTGCGTATGCGTGTTGCGTATGTGTGTTGCGTGTCGCTTGAGTGTGTTGCGTGTTGCTTGTGTGTGTTGCGTATTGCTTGTGTGTTACATGTTCCTTGCGTGTTACATGTTGCTTGTGTGCTATATGTTGCTTGTATATGTTACGTGTTGCTTTTAAACGTTACATGATGCTCGTGTGTGTTATGTGTTGCTTGTCGCATGCTAGTTCTAATTTGTTGTTCTTTTTTATTTTTTGAGGTTTCTTTTCTCTTTGTCTTTTAGCGATTTAACGCACTTCCCGGTGTTGGTTCCTCCTCTTTTTCTACTAACTTTTTTTTTTGCTTTCTAAAAGACAAAGAGCAAAGAAAACCAGTAATTACTTGTAGGTTCGCGTTTTAAAGTAGAGTCCCCCAACCCCTCCCGCGTAGTAACATAATTTCAATTATGTTACTTTTTTCTTTTTTTTCTTTGTCTTTTGAAGCGTGCCAGTAGGGCTCGCTCTTTTTCTTTTCATTCTTTTTCTTTGTCTCCCCTCCCCTAACAGAGAGTGGGTCTAGGAATTTTAAATATTCTAACGCCTCGTAAATTTATAACAGGGGGCGTACGATACCGTAGCTTTGGTTCGAAGGATGCAGTGGTGTTTCGGCACTTCGTTCAGTCGGCCGGCGGCCATCGCTTTCCTACGACGGCTGAATCCATAACCAGGACCCGGTATGGTGCAAGTTAGAGGGCGGTAAAAGAAACCCTCGGCCCTTCTGGCGAAAAAAAAAAAAAAAGATGGTCCATTTGTACGGGCGGGAGGATACGTAAAACTCCTTCATCCCTCTCTGTTTTTTCCGTAATTAGTCATGAAGTGGATTGGTAGGCCTACGGGGGAAGCAACCACTATAAAAAAAGAAATAGTGTATTTTCCGAAGAAAATACACTAGCAACGCGCCACTGAACTTACCTCCTGAGAAATTAAGTGTTTATAAAAGTCGGTCTTTCCCTGGTAAAAATAATCTGATGGCTATCGCCAAAACACAGTGATGTCATGAGTTTTGACTAACATGAATTGTGTTTTGATGATGGCCAACTGATTATATTAACGAGGGTTTCTCTAAGGTGGTGTGGAAAGAGTTCCATTGATAAGAATGAAGTTTTCTCGTCGGTTTTTCCCAGTTCAAATTGATGAGTTAGCCGTCAGCAAAACAAACATCAATTGAAGTCATATGTGTTTTGGTAACGGTTAAGTCTTGATTTTGAAAAGGGGTTCTCTAAGGTGGTGTGGAAAGAGTTCTTCTGAGGATAAACCAGCAAATGGCAGGAAGTAATTGTAAGTCGCGAAATAGCTTTCTGAGATATTAGGTAACACGTTACTTTCATTGAAGCGAAATGATAATATGGAAAACAGCTTTTTCTAGTTTCACACGCAGGCAATTCACCTGTCCTCAGTGTTCAAAAAAAAAGCAAAAAAAAAAACAAGTAATTAGGAAGCACATTGAATTGAACGTCTTTATATTAAAAGGAACCATATCCATTCTGACGTAATCCCAAAGATCCATACGAATGCATGGTTGGCAAGGCTTATGTCCAAACGGATGTAGTTTCTTTTGATTCAAATACGTCCAATTTTGGCTGAAGGAAGATTACTTTCGTTATAGAGTGAAATTGCTCGCTTACAGACAATCAGCAGCGATATACAAATAGAGGGAACGCAATAACAACGATGAAATAGCCCGAAATGTGACGATTAAATGACGGTAAATGTACTAGGCTACACCTTTGCTGATTTCTAATTTTACGCTCCGACGAATATTAAGCTATTTATTCCCGGAAAAGCGCGTAAAAACGTGATTTTCGGCAGTTTTCCGGCTTTTCCGGAAAACGCACATGGCGGATTTGGTGGGAAGCATCAAATTCGGATTCAGCGACCAAAAATACATAAGAATCAGCTTTAACCTCTTCTGACCTCTTTCTTGCATTCATACCCCCCTTTTTAGATCTATTGGTACTGGACTAAGTAAACATATTGCAATTCCACTGAGTGTTGTGTATGTTGCCTAGTTCCTATTTGAAGGGGCCCCATTTATTGAAACTTATTGCTATAAAATTTAAATAAGTTGCAATTTTTCATTGCATCGCATATTGCCTATCTTTCTGACACATGAAGCTCATTTTGCTCATTGTTTAAGATGGGCATAAATCTACAAATAATGTAAAAATATTGCAATTTAATGGGAAAAAAATTACAATTTCATTGAAATCAAATTGCAGTTTATATATTTCCAATATTTCCGTTGCACTGTGATACTTGGGCAGTTATCCTAGATATTAAATTTTATAATATAACATTTCAACGGTTAATATTAATGCTCAGAGCGGGTAGAACTCATTGCAGTTTCCATCGAGTGCACCAACCTTGCTCTTCAACGTTTTGGAATTATGAATGGGAATTTTCTATTAAGAAGTACTTTCTATTCTTCTTCTTCATTTTTATCTCAAGTGAGCGGCATATAATCATGGCCAGGCGTCGGCTTTAGATAAATGCGAAGCTTTTGATACCTTTAAGCGATATTAGTGCTCACCGAATTACCTAAGAAACACGTCTGTTCGGGACCACAGTAATCACACCATGAACTTCTTGAATTTTTTATGTACATCTCGATTGTTTATACGGTGCGTGACATAATTCGTAAATGATAAAGCGACTGACTTTCAAACAAGGTTTTGTAGATAGTGAGAATGCTTTTATTTTCATTTGAAAACTAATTTAGTTAAAACTGTGAGACACCATTGAAGTTCAACACTTCAATTGATGTTCAAACGTTCAACATTTCTTTAATTTTGCATAGCGTTTTCTATATACAGCTCGAAGTTAAAAGAGGGAAGGAAATGTAATTTTTTTTTGAGTACGTTTAAATTTCTGTTATCACTGAAAGAGTTCAGAATTTTATCCTGATCTCACCCAGCAAATTCATAACCCTGTGAAGTTCGTGTGTGTCGAAAGCCCCCCTTCCCCCGTTCATGTCCTAAAAAAGCCAAGTACGTTCCTACACAAAGTTTATTTGATTGATGCCTTCGTGCTAAAATTAATTTTTACCACTGATAAAATGACATAATTGACCCTTTAAGACAATTATTAATAAGTGCGAAGATGATCATTTTCGAATCAAAATGACAGATAGAATTTAAAAGGCGTCAGCATTGAATATTTTCTTTCAAGTTAAAAAAGAAGTAGGTCGAATTACAAGACTTTTTATTTCTGATCAACGTTCCCTTGGCATGTGCAGTTGGCAAAATGAATTCAGTGAAATACTTCATTTGCGGAATCTCTCTTTTGGCCACCGTGAACTTGGTGACACCAGCCAGAATTTTGTTTTTATTTCCGCACGAGTTTACAAGTCATTATAAGGTGTTTTCTCCTGTCGTGGAGCAACTAGCAATGAGAGGTCACGAAGTCACAGCGTACGTAGCTCCGGTCTTCAAACGAAAGCAGCCATTGCCCAATTACAAGGAAATTGTGGTCCACAGGCCTCAAAACTCATCTTCAATCCAAGGTTCTGTTTTATTTTCCTCCTTTCTACTAATGGTATTACTTGAAATTAGAATACTAGATAAAAAATCATTTCATGCCACGCAAGGCCGACCCCTCTTGAGGGTTTCGCGTATTTAGGAGGTCGCTTTGCGGCAATGAAAACCTGGGTCATAATGTGAAACTTTGAGGAAAATGAGCTCTGATCTGACGAGAAGCTCTCTAAATGAAGGCCGTGTTGGAAGGAATATAGTATGTTATGAACGAATCCACCTCCATAGTAAGTTAAACTCTTCATGGTCCGATAAGTATAGCAAATCCATAAGCAAGGGTTTCCTAATGGCTGCAGCTGAGGAGTCCCTGCACCTCCACAAAGCGGCAAGCCTGTGCTGCTATGTGCAGTTGTGCGTACCCTAGTGTATTTGCTCCCTATCTGTGCAAGAACTGGAGAATTTGACTAGATATAGAAATACAGTCTTCTTCATAATTAGAGGATTCCTTCCGTTACAGCGTCCACTATGAGAACTTTTTCTGAGCTCGAGATTTCGTTCCAGTGAAAACTAGTGACACCATATCAGTACTCCAGAACCGAAAGGTATATACCTAGTTCACATGATTGGAAAAATCGTGTCAATGGCATTATGAAAATCTTTAATAATGGTTCCATATGCGTGGAAAGTTTGATATAGCCGATGTATATATTTCAGTTTATATGGTTCAGTTTATATATCGACGGTGAAACTACTAGACCACGTATCTCGTTTGCGGTGTTTAAGAATCTCTGCTCCCATTTTACTTTTGTAAAGGAAAACAAACCGATATCACTCCTTGCAGTTGAAGTTTTCAAGAATTGACGTTGAGTGGTTTTTCATATAAAAAATAAAGTATGACAGGAAGTCTACGACGTTGCAAACCGAGATACGTGGTCTGGTGGTTTCACCGTCGATGTGATTATATATTCCGAGTTTCAAAAAAAATGATTCACATTAGAATCAATGGGGTCGCGTAGTTGTAGAATGGAATTAGGTACCCTTTGACTTGTCGCGAAATTTCACGTAGGATTCTACATTTGGATCGCAAATCTTGGCGTCATGCAAAGATTACATTATGTATTGTATTCTTCACATCACCCTCTTTGTAAACTATACTGGTGAATCTGAGCTCGAAAAGGAATGATTCTGAGTTGCATTAATACTTTACAGGTTTCGATTTTGTGGCTGCCAGAAAAAGGACGGGATTTGGCTACACCTGGAAGCTGTGGTCAGAATTCTCTACTGTAACGGAGGGGACCCTCCAAAGCTCGGCCTTCCAAGAGCTCATCAGGTCCCGCGAGTGTTTTGAGCTGATCATCATGGAGGCGACAATGCAACAGGAGTCCTTTCTCGCATTCGGCCACAAGTTCGGGGCCCCCGTCATCAACCTCCACCCTCTCTTCATGTCACCCCTCTTCGCCTCCTTGACGGGCAACCCCAACCCACTCTCATACGTCCCCGATTTTAGGCTTCCCTACACGGTCAAGTTGAGCTTCTGGCAACGTGTGCACAACACCATGATGGCCATTTTCGACCTTCTCGGCGGACACCTCTATCTCCTGCCGAGGCACGAGGGGTTGATGCGCAAGTACTTCAACTACCCTGGATCGGAAGCCTTGCCTCCAGTCAAGGACCTCATCGCTAATATCTCACTCCATCTCGTCGACTCGCATCCGATGATGTATGTTCGACCGTACGCTCCGAATATCGTCGAAGTTGCCGGCATGGACACCAAACCAACGACCCAGTTACCCCAGGTACGCACATGCCTGGTTTCACGATAACTGGCGTTTTATCGCCGGAACAGACAACACATTTTTCGCTCACACTGGAAAAAAAAACACATTGGATCTAGAGTCCAGACTCTTAAAAACATCGACAGGAAAAACTACTCTTGATTCAATCAAAATCTAGCTTAAATCAAGAACCAAGCCTCTTAATTTAAGCGGATTTCGTTTTGATTCAAGCAAGATTCCGATTGAATCAAGAGTATTTTTTCTTGTCAATGCTTTCAAGAGTCTGGACTCTAGATCCAATGTGTTTTTTTTTCCAGTGCATATTTTTAGTAGTAATGAAAATCACTCCAATTTTTTCGCATTAATCTTCAAAAGGTTACGTATTATAACGCATTCTAATGATTTATTGCTCTACTTCTCAATTAATATTATGTAAATTCTGAAAATGTACTGTCTGTTACGCGGTAAAAAGTCAGCGTAACAGACAGCACATTTTCAGCCATTTATTAAAATTGAAAAGTAAAGCGATAAATCGTTGAAAAGCGTTATAACGCGTGACCCTGTGTAGATTAATGCAAAAAAATTTGAGTAATTCTCATTACTGCTAAAAATATGACCGAAAAATGTATTGTCTGTTACGGCGACAAAACTATTCCAGTTATCGTGAAATAATAGAAAAAATAGAATGTAATGGAGTTAAGCAAATGGACCACTTCCCTGGTAAAAATTGGCGATAGGAGCTGCGTTTCAAAATACCATAGGAGTTCTTATAGCCGACAAAAGAAGGCTATTGAAAATCATATAGCTGGCTGTAGAAAAAGGATCAAATCATATAGCCGGGCTATTTGCAGCTATAAAAAAGTATACAGTCGAGCTACAGCTCCTATCGCCGGGCTTTACTCTTTATCGCCATTGGCTATAAAAGGCCAAAGAAATTGTGTGGAACTATCTTAATATTTACAAAACACACATTATATTTTCCTTTAAAACATATTTTTTTTTCGTCAGTTAAAATGAGAATAATCCATACAGAGTGTGCAAACATTGCAAAATCATGAGTTGAAAAATGCTGACTCCGCGAGATTAAATTTAGAGCCTAACACAAAGCGGAGCGGCGACGCACTGGCGCCTACAAACCTAACAGGAATACTTCACGCATTGCGCAATGCGTGAAGTATCCCTGTTGGGTTTGTAGGCGCCAATGCGCGTTTCGCGCTCTCTGCTCGCCCGCCGCGCCGCGCCGCAGCGTGCCACTATTTCTCTGAAGCAACTTTTTCACACCAGAGGTATTGCACAGTATCATAAGAAATTGAAGACGCTCCAACATATTAAGAATGACAGGCATCCTCCAAAAGTACGGAGCTTTCCTCGCAAAATAAATCAAGATACTACGGCACAAAAAGAGAGCGGCAGTCCAAAAACTAACGAAGTCCTAGTATCCGTATTTAGTAACGTTTAGCATAAACTTTATCGTCTGGCTGTTGCTTAATCGCCATCGGCTGTAAAAGGCTATAAGAAATTATACAGCCGGCTACAGAAGCTATTGGAAATCTTACAGCCGGCTTAAGGTCTATGGTATTTTGGAACACAGATTCTACTGCCAATTTTTACCAGGGTTGTAGCAGAAAGGAACCAAGCCACATCAGCTATTTCTAAATTTGACGGAGCAATTTCCATTTTTACAGGAGAATGTTTGTGCGCATTTCTTTGAAAATTTCAAGGAAGTTGTCTCGTAACATGCAGAAAATTTACTGAAATTTGCATTAAAATCCGCATAACCGTTTTCATGCAAAAGATTAAATTGCTGATGTGGCTTGGTTCTTTTCTGCTTGACGCGGTCCAAATGTGCTTAACCATTTGTGCCCTGCAGCCTGATCGTTGAAACTTTAACTGGCTTTGTCAACAAGGTAAGGCCTAGTCAGCACGGGCCGTTCCACTCGATTTGTCCCAGGGAAAAATCCTGCTCGCGAATAAGTCGGGAAAAATATACTAATAAAGGATACCGGGATGTTCGAAAGTAATTATCATCGCTGCACACAATATGCTCAACGATACGATTCTCCTGATATGGTTTGATTAAGAGCTCAGTATTGCGCGGCTAGAATAAGGTATGTGAGAAAAAAACTGAGCTGTCACACTTGAAAACAAAAAATACGAATGAAGATAAAACATATGAAAAAAAAAATACTTGTGAATTTTCATATAATTTTTATAAATTTTTTGCTTCGTATCTTTTTATTTCACGAATCTCACTGTTGCTTTCAGATACATTTTTTCTGGCTGAATAATACTCAGTAACAAATGAAACTTTAATTGAGGGGCTTGGAAGACGGCGCATAAGTGCAGTTTTTATTATTTCGAAAAAAACGAGTTTAAAGTTCTGGATTTTACTCGGACCTATAAAGTGCTCCGAATACCTTCAAAATTTACAAGTGCTTTTCTCACACCTTCATGAAAGTCTTCTGAAATTTTCAGCTCAGTTAAGCCAAATTGAGGCCAGCAGTTGGACTTAAAGTGAAGGTAGGTCTCACTTATCCCGCGTCTCCTCAAAACGAACAATGCACCTACCCCATTCGCTGTTTTCTCCGCCTCAAATGACTCCCAGAATAAATCGCCTGGTATTCTGATAGACCTTACTTTCAACTACCAAAAAACACGCTTACCTCAGTTTTGATCAAAGACATGCTTCTGAGCACACGACTTTACTTTTATTTCCGTCCTGCCTTTTTCAACATGGAAAAACGTGAAATAGCCCGGATTTCTGTTTCTTCTTCGCCTTTCCTTCCTGCTTTTGTCTAGTGTGCTTTGGGTGAGGTACCGTCGTTTCCCTGTAGCTCATATGTTGAAATACCAGCATAAAACGAGCTATGGTACGCAGCTGAGGCGACTGGGCTCTAATCTCTAGTTTCGAATGTCTAAAACTGCTCTTATGCGCCTTGTCTTCCAAGCCCCTCAATTACCTACTCTAATTTTTTTGGATAGTATTCCTGTATTCTCGCATTGAGCGGTGTTTTTCCAATTTGTTATATTGCGTTGTGTGTAAAAATATCTATCCAAAAAATTAATATGAAAATAGAATCCTTAATTTTTCAGGATCTGAAAAAATTCATGGATGAAGCGCCAGAAGGGGTAATTTACTTCAGTCTCGGGTCACATTTGGATCCAACTTTGTTTCCCGATCACGTAAGGAGGATGTTCATTGAGACATTGAAAAATGTGAAGCAAAGAGTGGTTTTAAAATGGCCAGTGAAAGTTGAAGGAGATCCGAAAAACATTTTCCAACACTCCTGGTTGCCTCAAGATGCAATCCTTGGTAAGAATGTTACAATTTAATTTAATACTTTGAATCTGCATATGACTTTTTTTAGGAGGAGGGACTTAAGTCCGCAATCTTCAAAATTGAGTCAATGACACCAGAACACAAAGGAGTATTCAACTAACATGTCCGAATAAAAAAAGCCAAAGCCTGTTGAACCAAACCAGAGATATTCAGGTTGTTTAAAGTTGTAGTAAAAGCACGTGGTATTGAAAGAGACGCATAGCATCCAAAATTTTAATTCACGATTTGAGGATTATGATGGAACTTTACGGCCTCTACCGGCACAAGTAACTAAAAATGAACTTGATGCTCGAATCGTACACAAACAAGAGTTCATCCGAATGTCAAAATTCATTGTTTTGACCCAATTCGGCAAAAATCGTTTTGTTTAAAATCGTCCCTCGTCGGACTAAAATCCTTTTTCCTGGGTTGACGGTCACAAAAAATAGTAGTAGCCTTTAACAAGAATCGAGGCAAAACTCCGAAAAAGAATTCCTTCGAATCTACTCCAAGTATCATTAAAATCAGAATTGAAACTGATCCGGTCAATTGATTTAAAGAAATATCAG
This sequence comes from Bemisia tabaci, assembly GCF_918797505.1. Taxonomy (NCBI): domain Eukaryota; kingdom Metazoa; phylum Arthropoda; class Insecta; order Hemiptera; family Aleyrodidae; genus Bemisia; species Bemisia tabaci. Next base: position 3,466,953 of record NC_092796.1, on the reverse strand, counting down.
TTCTAATTCATCTTATCTGACATATTCGTTCACTTCGTATATTTCGGACTCTTGCAAATAATTTCATTTTTCTGGTCGTTCTTTTGTCGGAGCGGGCCTAAGAGAACGCGAAGCGCCCTCTGGAGGTTGGGCCGCGTAGCGGCCAGGGGGCATGGCCTTCTAGTTTTTAACTAACTTTAACAATGTTAGTGTAGCACCTTCATTTTTTTCGGTGTAGAATATTGACATAAAAGTTGCGTAGAAAATGACTCAAAATTTCCTCTTAATAAAATAGACGCGGAAATTTTTAAGTAAACCCATCGATTTAAATAGTTTAGTACTTTCACTGTCGATATCTGAACCTTATTGTACCTGAATTGGCCCCTTGACAGGATAAACGGAAATCTTCACGACACTTGTTCCTCATCAGAATGTTACGCAAAACATGACAGCCGATGCTAAGCTAAGTAATTTACACATTTCAGCGCATCCGAACTGTAAATTATTCATCACACATGGAGGTTTCAACAGTTTGGTGGAAGTGATGAGTGCTGGAGTGCCAGTCCTCGGGCTACCTATGTTCGCCGACCAGTTTCACAATGTGGCTTACTACGAACACGTTGGAGTCGGACAAGGCGCCTCCATTGACGATCTCACCTTTGAAAAGTTTACCGAGATAATCAACGAAATCGTGTACACACCCTCGTAAGTAAAGTGATTGAATCTCTTTCACACCAAAAAAAGGTAATACATTCCAGTTATAGATCGACGGGTGCACGATATCATGACCAAGCAGTTGTTTAAAGGCAATAAATGCCAATTGTCCCTAAGATAATTCAGTGCGGATATCCGTATTGAACGCTCCGATCGAAACGGAAATTTTTCTGCATGAGACGCAACGTCGAGGTCTGAAAAATCCAGGTTGAATAGTACTTAAGGTGATTCGATGGACGCCATATTTTGTGTCAGAACGGCATGCGATATATCGCATCAATTGATTCCATTTTTCAACCACTCGTCATTTTTCTCCCATTTTGAGATCGCAATTCTGTTGTCAGGAGACTAAAGCACTCACTCACCAATTTTAACAAAGAAATTCAACGTAATAAATGCGTGGTTTTTTTTAGAGAGAAAACATCGCATTCGATACTGAAATCGAAACTGCACTCGAATGCGATATTTTCTCTCTAAAAAAACCAAGCCTTCATTACGTTGAATTTCTTTGTTAAAACTGGTAAGTGAGTGCTTTAGTCTCCTGACAACAGAATTGCGATCTCAAAATGGGAGAAAAATGACGAGTGGTTGAAAAAATGGAATCAATTGATGAGATATATCGCATGCCGTTCTGACACAAAATATGGCGTCCATCGAATCACCTTAACATCAAACAATAGTATTTTTAACTTGTTGAGTGTGGTGCGCACTAGTGCCGGTACCCAGCCATCAGTTTTTAACACCGCTTTCAAAGCATATTCCGTTTTTAAGTCGGCTACTGAGGAGCTCTACGCACATAGTCTCGACTTACAAGCTCTTGAAATTTCACGATTACTTTGGATACGACCTAACTACCCGTATGGCAGAAAATATAATGACACACTTGCTCTTGGTTCAGAAGTGGAAATTAAGCATCATTAAAACACTCAAGGAATCGTCAGCCACGTTCCCGTCACGTTACCAGGCATTTCATGATTCCGTTATTTTCGTGATTCTTACCTCTTTTTTATTCATGCAGTCACGCCGCCGTGCTAGGGAAGAACGACGTATGAACATACGAGAGTTGCCAAATTCCCTTCGATAAAATGTTCATTTGCAAAGGAAGTTATGAGAATTTTCCCTTGAATTTTTCAGGACTTTTCGGTGGATTTGCGAGCAACATTATCTAATAAACTGGAAACAAAATATTCATAAGTTACTGGGAAATTCGAGTTTTATTAAAGGAAATTTGGCAACGCCTGAAGGTTCATACGGCGTTCTTCCTTGGCAAGGCAGTATTCATGCTTGCTAACGCAGAGGAACACCCCACAGACCGTGTTGTGGGCCTCTCACACTGTAAATTTGGTATTGAAGATTCGAGAATCAATTTTATTTTTTTGCTTGGTCATGGTTGATGAGCGATGTATCCAGCAATCTAATTTCGAAATTCAAGTCAAAGGCGGATTTCAGGAGAGTACGGTCTTTGGATTCTTTAGGGTGAAAAACTTGATTTTTTGGTCGATGAAAGTGATATTTTCAGGGCACCGTTGCATCAGGCGTAAATTACTCGTGTAATTGTGATTAGCATTTTTCTTCTCTGGGGCGCAGTTTTTAAGAGAGGAAGTTGCGTTTACTTGGCCAAAAAAATAAAAACAAATTTACCCTGGAAGTTCTAAGACCCTCTGAAATATCCTGGAATCTCCTTTATTTTCAGATTTTGATACCTACTCCTAAGGTTATGAATAAGCTCAGCACTAACAAATGGTGGCCTTTCTCACGAATTTTGGTCCACACTGTACCCAAAAATTAAGAATGAAAGAATAATGGCTCCATAAAATCGCATTCGATAAAATCGAAATTTATCTAAATTTAACACGATTTTCTGTACGATAATAAAAAAAAAATTGCCGAAAAATTGCCGTCGATAAAATCCCGATCTTTTTGCAATGCATTTGCATAATCGAATTTCCATTTGATCTGTGTTTAAAAGACCTGTTAATATAATGTAGCTCGCTCAGGAGTTGATTTCAAAACGTCTCATTGTGTGAACTGTTTTCTGTGTGAGATTTCGAAGAGAAAACGTGTGACGTTTTCTTCTTCAGACCTTGTCTAGTGGTCTATTGTATTGCGTATCAATTAGATTTCAAAGTGTACTTAAGCCATTAAGAGCTTATTTTAAATCTGAACCTATTGAAATCTCTAGCTACGCTCTTGAGATTCAGGATCAGTTCATACATGGCATAACTTTTCTCGTATGAGTAAATAACTGATTGCGAGCCGACAAAAACAAATATCCAACAGAAACACTTCGAAATAAGATTGTCCTTGTATATCATCTTGAATACCCACAAAAATTGTAAAATTAAGTGTAAGCTGATAGTAAGCAACTGTTTTTGATTATCAACAGATCAAAGTGCAAAACCACGAGGTTGCTGTAACGGGGAGGGGGAGGGGGTATCGTGCTAAGGAAAAACGCCGTATGAGTACTTGAATGTTGTCAAATTCCACTCGATAAAATATTCATTTTTGAAATTATTCATATTGCTCCTTAAAATTTTCAGTCATGATAGAATGAATCGCAGACAATTTTTTTGAAATATTCCAGGTCTACGAGTTTTTTAGGACTTGCACATTTCATTTGCAAAGTTTCACGGTTCATACACTGTGTTCCTCCACATCGCGGCTGCATTCATTTCAACAATTTCAATCCGATAATGACTCAATCCAGTAACCATCACTGGACCTGCGATGCAACTATTCGTGTCCAACGGCTATCTGTGTTGCGTACATGAAAATTGAAGGCGCGATAGCTTCTCTTACGTCCGCGGCAGCCCAAAGCGCTGAGCAGACCGACATCGATGGTTAAAGTGCGACAACACGTATCGCAAAATTTGCTACGTGGAGCGTGGCAGACTTCGTGTCGTGATTCATTTGTTTGTTGGAAAACTGGTCGACTGACTTTCTTGAAAACCTCCCTTTTTTTTCTCAATTAGCAGAATATTCCGTCGGATTTCTAGCAATGTAGTTGACTCGTTTCTCTTAAAAAAAAGATGCAATTAAAAAGATGGGGAAAAAAAGATTTACAAACACCGCAGTAGAGATACGTGATTTCACATTTTAACCATGCACAAGCACATGACTTTTCTCTTGCCATGGTACGAACTACAAGGACCGCAAGACTGACGCAACTCGCAAAATAAAATTGAATCGGTGATTTCATATAATTTTCTTACCCCCTCTTACAAAAATTATCCTAATATTCCATTTATTATTCCATCATTTCCAAAAAATTTCAATTCTTTAAAATTGCATCGTCTCTTCCCAAAGAATCCAGAAAATATCTTTGTCAACACAAGAGTGGATTACAAGCCCTGATCGTGATCGTCAACTATTTTTACTTGAGAAAACCTCCGAGCGATGTTTTAATATTCCGTCGACAGGGAGGGTTAATATGCTATAACAGGACATATTTGGTGGTAACTTCATAACACTAAATGAAATTGGATTCGATAAGCATTGGATTTCGTACGATAGTTGCGGTTGTCATCTTAATTACACTTCCAGAGCATTTAAATGACTGTAGGAAATTTTTAAGTTATGGATTGGGTTATTTCTCGTAGGATGCAGCAAAATTATTCCTATGTCGATACTGCAGAAGACTTCAAAAAATACTCATCAGTTACTAAATCGACGACATCGAAGGATCGATTTCCCGTGGTTTACAGGCTTGCGTTCTTTAATGCTTTTTCTACAAAATCATATGATTTTCTTCGTAATAGTTCGATTTTGCACGTCGTAGAATTGTATAATGAAAATAATTGCTGCGTGCAAATCAGAGGAAAATAAATGAGATCATAACGACCACCTTTCTGGGTACAATTTTGATTGAGAAATCGTCACTGGTACTGTCGTGCTAAGGAAGAACACCGTATGAGCTTTCAAACGTTGCCAAGTTTCCTCCGATAAAAACCAAATTCACTGGGAAAATTGTGAATATTATTTTCTAGAATTTTTAGACAATTTTGTACGCAATTTCATCTAAAATATCTGAAAATTTTAAGGAAAAATATGTATTAATGATGTCAAAAGTGCATTTTTTATCGAGGAAAATTTGGCAACTCTTGTATGTTCATACGGCGTTCATCCTTAGCACGGCAGAGTTGTAGAACATCCATCACCGCCATGCATCGCACGGTTTCTTCCACGTTGATGAGTACATTGTGACTGACTGATCCGTTCATTTACATCATTGATACAATGAAGGTGAATGAAACCGTGAGATACACTACCGTATGACGTTAATCGCTACGTTTTTTGAAATCTGTTCCAGCAAAAAAACTTGGTTCGTTAGACGGATCGTTTTATTTTTAGCTGACATTTAAATTTTGCTCATCAAGAGCGGTGGTGCGATCGGTGCAACTGACGCACTGTGTTCCCGGGTGCCGCTCTCCGTGCTGCTATTGGCTGCTTCGTGACTCTGTGACGTCACGCGTTTGGCCAAGTTAAGATGGGGAAGCGTTTTCCTACGAGCTTTTGGTCCACACGCGGTCCGTTTCGGTACACTGCCGTGCTAAGGAAAAACGCCGTATGAGCCTTCAGGCGTTGCGAAATTTCCCATGGTAAAACACGAATTTCCTGCTAAATTTATGAATACCTTTTTTCAAATTTATTAGATAATTTTGTTCGCCAGTTCACCTCAAGTTCCTAAAAATTTTAAGGAAAATTGCTCACGACATTTCTCAAAGACGAAAATTTTGACGAAGGAAATTTGGCAACTCTCGAATGTTCATACGGCGTTTTCCTCAGCACGGTAGTTTAGAGAAGGTCCGCGCGGCACGGATGTATTCGCAGGCTTAGGATCACTGCTGACGCATTACCTGCTGCGAAAATGGAGCAAAAACTGTAATCCTCTCTGATTGGTCGACAAGTTATAGGCTCCTGCATACAGGCCTCAATGCAAAGAAGCAAAATGGCAAAACTCCCACTCCTAGGCGTGATAAGAATTTTTCAACTTTCATTTTTCAACTTGTGAAATAAATTCTGAAGAAGTTTTCATGAAATTTGTTGAGAAAAGTACTTTTCTTGTAGATATCATTCATTTCCCCTTAGAAATCGCGAATTCCTCCGATTCGGGTTTGTCTGCATTAGGTGGGTCCCCTCAAAAGCTGTTAACTGGTGGTCCGATCGGAGAGCAGCACAGACCATTCATAGAGAAAAGAAAGGAGGTGTTTGTATCTTGAGGATTGTTTACCCCGTGATGTACCAAGAAAGTCGATGATGAAAATCGTCCGTACCGACCTATGTCATCAAAAAAATCCAAGATTTCTGAAATGCAAACACCTCCTCTTTTTCTTTATGCAGACTATTTAGAAACTTCCTGTGTAAGACACTCAGGCAGATTTGGACTGCATTTTGCAATTTGGAACTATAAATTCTGGCTCCTCTGGAAAAACACTTATGTGCATAGGGAAACTAATGGCACATACGTTGTTTTTAAACCGGGCTAGAATCTATAGGTCCAAATTGCAAAATGTAGTCCATTTTGCCAATATCACGACACGCGTCCCGCGTTTCCGCGCGCCTTCATGCGTTATGGCGTGCTTTGCGATATATCGATTGATCGGTCATTTAAACCTGTGGAAAAGTATCGATAAGGAGGGTGTTTGCCTGCGAACACCCTTAATAATCGATTATCTACCACACCCTCAAACGGGGAAATATCGATAGATCGCAGAACGCGCCATGCCTTTGAACAGCACATCCGTGAAGCAGAAATAATTGAACTTAATAATATTGTTTTGTAATTCGTCCACAGGGGTTGATATAAAAGTGTGTCTTGATTAGTGTCGATCAGGATTCTATTATTGTAAAGCGAAACTCCGATTCGCAGAGATCTATTAAAGCCTTCGATTTTCTGTTACACAGGTATGCGGAAAATTCAAAGAGGCTGGCAAAAATTTATCGCGATTTGCCTGCAACCAGTTTGGAGAGGGCTGTATATTGGGTTGAGTACGTCATTAGACATAAAGGAGCACATCACCTGAAGCCAGCGTCCGTTACCCTGCCATTTTACAAATATATACTTTTGGACGTGATTGCTTTTTGTTTAGCTGTTCTTGTCTTGGCCGTTTATATTCTAAAAATGATTGTTCGCAAAGTTCTCTTTATTGCACGATCAAGTAGCAAAAGCGAACTTAAAAAGACAAAGTCAAATAAAAAACACGACTGAAATGTAATGATTCTTTCCTAATTATGTCATGAAAGTTTGCTTTCTAGAAAAGAATGAAAAAAGCGACCATCCCCTCCCCCTCCCCTGTTATAAGGGAATGGTTGGGTGTTTTTATCTCCATCTTTTTTCATTGGCAGGAACGATTATCTGACCGTCTCTTGAGATGCAGAGCAACATGTTGAGTGCTGAAACTATGACCACAATTTATTAAACCATGTCTTGATCGTCGAATAAAAGCGCAACATCTGACAGGAAAATTAAAGTTGAGTAGTGAAACAGTAGGAGTAAGCATTTCCTTCCAGCACATCAGTCGCCAAGAATCTGCTGATCTCTATTTTAAGAGCAAAACTAAGGAAAAGCATACCTCGAGTGGTTTTTCTTACTTTTCGGACAGTTTTTCTTCCTTCATTTGTTTAAAAGAGACATTTGCTATGGATATTAGAATGTACCTAATGTAGACCCATCCATATTTAATTAGTTTTAATATTTTTTTTTTTTTTGAGGGGGGAGGTTGTTTGAGGTCTGCGTCTCTCAATACTTCGACGGCGAAGCTGCAAGACCGCGTGTTTCAAAATCCTCACTCTCATTTTATTTTATCAAAGGAGAGGAAACCGACGTTATTGCGTGAAATTTTTACAGAATATTCTTCTCAGAGAAAAAAATTAGGGAAGTATGTAAGGGACGTCATGGAGAATATTTTTTCATGAAAATAAATTATGAAAAAAGTCTGCAGCGCGCAGCGGCGCAATAGTCCGATCCAGGGGCTGGGCCGCGTAGCGGCCAGGGAGCGGACCTTTAGTCCTTTTTAATTTAAATAATTTGTAGATGTGCTAGGCCAATCAAAAAAGATCAAACAAATAGAGAATTAAAGAAACAAGTGTTTTTTTATTTAAATAAAATGTCTTTCAAGTGAAAGAAATTTTGTGTAAATTCAAATGAGGTGTATTATTTAATGCAAAGAAAATTAAATGTTTTATTGATGAAAATCACATCTCTTAAAATTATGAAAAAAAAGAAAACTCATGAGATCATTCTCTGAAGGTGTTCCCAACGAGCACCCAGCTGAAACTATTCAAGACTAAAAGCAGTATTTTTTGCACTAGCCTCGTCTTTTTTGGCATCGACTGGCTATCAGAATTTCCCTATGAAATATGCTACTTGCAACTTTTAACACTTAGATCAATTGGATCGCATTTGGCAAAAAGGAACCAGCGCGATTACAGTGTCTTCAAAATCATCCAACTTCTTCTTCCTTTTTAAAAATAATCAATATATCGACAGAGTAAGTCGGCAATCACATAAACCGAGGTTTGCGACGTCGCAGACTTCCTATCATACTTTATTTTTTAAACGGAAAACCACTCAACGACAATTCATTAAATTTGTCGTGATTTTTCTTCTCCATGTGGAGTTTCTGCAAAAACTTCAAGAAATTATGTCAATTTGTTCTCCTTTAAAAAAATATTATAGAGGCGGAGATTCTCAGACACCGCAAACGAGTTATGTGATTGTCGACTTACACCGTCGATATGTGCAGTGTTAAAATTTACACAATTATTCTCCCTTGAAATTGACATTTTTTTGGTGGGAAGAAAAAACTATTCTGAGAGATTTTTTTAGCTAACCATGAAGAAGCAGCCTTTTTACAACACTGTAATCGCGCTGGTTCCTTTTTACTAAATGCGATCCAATGGAAGAAGCATCCCACGCAGTTTCATACGTTAATACAGTTCGTTCCTCTGGTTGAAGGACTTGCGTCTGTTATTAACCCTCTTAGATCACGAAAAAAAAATATCAGGTAATTGCAGGTAGGTAATCTACTTCTGCGTCATTTTGACGTTTGCCATCACTGGAAGTGCCTCCCTACTCACGTAAAACTCACATTTTGTTCATTTCGATGTACGTCAACTTGAACATGGCGTCGGTATCATACGTTAATATCATCAAGCCACACCATGTGGCCTTCACTCGTATCGTCCGCGTTCTGGATACATCGAAAAGCGCAAGCCTTTTTCTTTGCGAAAAACTTAGAATAACACCCACGTTCATCTATAGGTAGACACGATGCGCATTTAACGTACATACATTGGGTCTTTGACCTGGTGTCCTCCGGAAAATTGTTGAAAGATTTGGCAAAAGATACACACGATCCTTGGGCGTATCTTCGCTTGCACGGCGGTGAGAAGAGGCCGATCTTCTGACATGGGTCGGGGCTCTTATTCTGACGAAAAACGTCTAGAGGTGACCGAAACTGCGAAAAAAGAATAAAAACGTTTAAATTAAAAACCTCTCACTTAAAAATAACTCAACACTAGAGTCCCTTTATTCTGAGAGTTAAGACAATGTGAATCCATTTCTGATTGGTTCCCGTATTTTAGGCCTCTACTGTGTCACACATGGGAATAAAGATTACATTTTCACCAATTGCAAAGATTAAAAGCTGGAATGGACCGGGGAATTACGGGTTCAGCAAGGAACAAACGGAGTGAGAGAAGGAACGGAGAAAGGAATTTGAGACTGGCCGATCAAAGATTACGAAAAACCTTTAATTACTTACAACTGAGGACACCGCACCAAGAACAGCCTATAGGCGTACAGGTCGTTATTACGCCCATCTGCTTTTCGGATTCTACTTACCCTGGACTATGCTGTGGTAGCGATAGAATATAGATAGGTAACGGCTCGAGGTCGAAAAACCTTTTTTTTCCGAGTTAAGTCAGGCCTCTGGATCGATGGGTGCAAGAACGACCTATAAACAGGCCTATGCCTAAGGTGCTAGTTATCCCTTTCTTTACTCACCATCGATATTCTTTCATTTTGCGTTAATCATGCGTGATTAAAATGATTTATACTTCATATTGCCACCAAAATGACTGTTGGACGTAATAATGGCCTATAAACCGTTTTTTTAAATTAAATATATTAGAGGGTTTACCCAAAATGTATCGCAAAATCTACCCGGCATCCTTTAATAGAAGGGTTAGGTCACCCAAAAACACCAAAACAGAGTACCTGCATAGAAAAGTCTGCGCGATACATCAAAAACAAAACTTCAAATACGTTTTTCTCAAAACGCGGTTTCCAGTTATAGACTGTTCTTAGTGCGGGGTCCTCAATTGAAATAGCCTTCATACACGCTGGCCTTGTCGATTTCATTTGACAATCGCAGTCGCTTTCTTTTGCAGTCGTGAATGCATAGCTGAAGTCCGCTCCAGCTAATATTGTATTTAGCAAATGGGTGGTTTTTATACGAGGATTAAAAATAAACAAGTGGTACGGAATACAACAAAAGAATATGAAGTATGCAAAACGATAATCCGGGTATCGGAACTTGGCTGTTTTGAAAACGCCTTCAAACGCGGCGTGATACCTCACGCATTCCGGAGAGTTCAAATAGTTGTATCATTGCGCCTTAGAAATGCGACGGGAGATTACAATGGAAATTGCCTTCATGCACGCTGGCCTTTTCGATTTCCGGTAACATTTTTGCAGTCATGAATGCATAGCTTAAGTGCGCTTCAGGTAGATTTGTATATAGCAAGTGGGTAATTTTTATAGGAGGTTTATAAATAAACAAGTGGTTAGAAATGAAAAAAAATACAATATGAACTATGAAAGACGATTATCCGGATATCGGAACTTTGCTGTTTTGAAAACGTCTTCAAATGAGACTTGATAGGTACCTCACGCATTCCGGAGAGTTCAAATAGTTGTATCATTGCGCCGTAAGAATGTAACGGAAGATTAAAATGGAAATAGCCTCCATGCACGCTGGGCTTGTCGATTTCCTTTGACATTTTTGCAGTCGTGAATGCATAGCTGAAGTGCGCTCCAGCTAAAATTGTATTTAGCAAATGGGTGATTTTTATACGAGGAATAAAAATAAGCAAAAGGTATGGAATATAACAAAAGAATATGAAGTATGCAAAACGATAATGTGGGTATCGGAACTTGGCTGTTTTGAAAACGCCTTCAAATGCGGCGTGATACCTCACGCATTCCGGAGAGTTCAAATAGTTGTATCATTGCGCCTTAGAAATGCGACGGAAAATTACAATAATTTGTGTAATATTTATTCCCGTTTGTGACTCCATGAAGGGGGAGGGGTTTTTAACTCTCAGTTTAAAGGGACTCTACTCAACACCACAGAATATCCTTAGGTGACCTGGATGCGACTTTTCCCGCTTAGAGATTATATGAATTGAATACCCGATAATTGAAGGCGCCTAGGGTGTTTTAACATTCTTGCTCCTTAACATGGCGCTTAGCAAGGGTGGCAAGAGCTCAACTGCGTCAACCTTTTTAATACAGTGCATTGTGCATCTACACAACTAGGTACCTATTACCCTAAAACCGTTACTTTCAGAAATCACGCTGGTGGTTTTTTATGGAGAAGGTAATTTCTTCAAATTCTTTTTTTTATGCGTGCATCTTCATGCATTAATGTACCCGAATGTATCTTTGAAGGAAACTTAGATTACGTCATAAACTCTGGGGAGCCGTTCATAAAATAAGTATAAATTTTGGATTTTAACCCCCTCTTCCCTTCTATGACGCTTTGTTGTCACAAATCCCCATATTTCACCAAACAATTATGCTCTTGGATACTTTTTTTAAAGATAATTGACAGAACTTGAGTGAAAAAATTAATTGGTATTTCAACAATTTTTCTTTTTTTGCGCTTAAATCAAATTGTGAGAGTGTTCAAAAACATAGTGAGTGACAGTCAAATTTCATTCTCGATTACCTACTCAAAATGTTGGGCATTTGCCACGCACCTACGGATCTCCCCTCTCAATCCCCTTTGCCCTCTAGACTATGTCTCTGTCTTTTTTTCCGGCCTATCCTATCGGGGATCAACGCTCGATTTTTCCGAAATGTCATGGCGCAGCTGTCTGATTTGGAAGCGAAACTGAACAGCCTCCTCGTAAAAAATTAACCCCTAGATGCCTGAGACTCTTTTATACGCAAAATCCCAAGTCGGGCCAAATTGACCTATTTTAGGTAGTATTCAGATTTTCGTATTTAGATACACTCATTTGGATGGTTTTTAAACTAAAATCCACGTTGTTTTAATGTTTTTGGAGGCAAGTGATACTTTTTTTTAAAAAATAATCACCTCTGGTTACATACTAGTGCTTTCTCACCCCCTTCTCATTCGCCATATCGACGGTGAAACTACCAAACCACGTATCTCGATTTGCGACGTCGCAGACTTCCTGTCATACTTTATTTTTTAAATGAAAAACTACTGAACGTCCAGTCTTGAAAATTTCTGTGATTTTTCCTCTTCGTGCGGAAAAAATTCTGTGAAAATTTCAAGGAATGATATTGATTTGGTCTACTTCAAAAAAATAAAATGTGAGCGTAGATTTTTAAACATCGCAAACGAGATACGTGGTTTGGTAGTTTCACCGTCGATATGGAACTCAAAGGAATAGTCGGGTCAGTTTGACCCGGCTTGTGAAATCTGCGGGTAGTTTAAAAGAAAATTCCGTGGCACGGCACAACGGTTGTAAAAATACAAATTTTTAGACGTGCGCTTTTAAAGACGCTTGAGAAACCTCTTAATATGTTTTTTTTTTTTTTTTTCAAAATTATATTGATTTGGACACATCAAATTATATTTTGAGCAAACTTAACCTCAACTTTTCTCCATTTTCAAAAATATGAGACAACTCAACGCGGCCTCATGACAGCACAGAGATACAAATATTCATGTTTGATGTCCATGTTGCATGAGCCAAATTGAAGGAGCGATTGCATGAGACGTGAACTCGCGTAGCTCCGTTCTTTGCTGCCGATGAGGTGTCGCTCGTATCAGATTCGGGAGAAAAGTTACATAGCGTGTCCAAAAAGTACCTGGACATGAACTGGTTCTGTAATTCAAAAACTAAGATAGCTAAAGACTTGATCTTGGTCTTATTTTCAAGATCAGCTTTAAAGCTATCGATTGAAACCAACATCAATGCACTTACTCAGTAATTGGGAGGGGTATGACAGTTCGAGTAAATAAAACATTAGGATCCCCTAAAGTTTTTAATGGGAACATTTTCTCGTCAAACGTAGTCTTTGAAATTAATTAAAATTAATTAAATTTTTAAATAAAAAAAAATTAATTTTTTTTTTTTTTTTTTTTTTTACTATTTCAAATACCACACAAGTGGTAATCCTTGCGCTTCCAGTTAGAGCCCCTCCCCCCTCCGTCCTTACCATGTACCAGCCCCAGGCAACCGTTGTTGGCAACATTGGAAAGAACTCAAAGTTACTTGGTACTACTGTCCACATATAAAACTGAAACGATAGACCACAATGAAACATAATCGAAGCACTTTCTGATTTTGTGGAGCACAATCGTCCACCGATTTTCTCATTTTACCCTACACTCTAGTCGATGAAAATCTCTCATCGCGAGGGTAATGCATCTAAGATTTCGGATCTCATGCTCACTCTTATATTGCTCGCCTGCACATCACGTCTAGATTTTTGACTCCATGCCCACTATGATGAGAGGCGGATTCTTTGAAAAATTACAATGAGCATAGAGTCCAAAGTAGTGGGATGTAGATATTATCTGACATTAGACGAGCATGGCATCCAAAAAGTAATCAGACAATTTTGCTGAAGTAAAGAGAAAAACTATATGTTTTAGGTATCAGCAAACTGTGCGTTAGGGAGGTCTAGTTAGGTTGAGATGGGTTAGTTAGGTTAGGTTAGGTTAAGTTCAGTCAAGTTGGATTAGATAAGAAAAATATGCGATGTTCTATTATGATGGGGAATGGCTGAACACTAAAAAACTGAGGATGGGGTCCTTGATGTTGGACTCCATGCTCGAGCAAGGAAAAAAAGAAATGAAAAGTTCAGCGATGAGTATAAAGTCAAAATTCTTGAACGAGATGAGTACGCTAGTATATCGAGGGTGAGCATAGAGTCCAGTATTTTGAACGTGATGCTACGTAATCCATTGCGAGCATGGTTAACGCAGCAATTTCTGAATAATTTTGGTTTCGTTTTTGCCAATATTTTTAGATTAAGTCTCCACAACTGAGAAGAGACTCAGAATTGTATGAAGAACAACATTTTGTCGTTTATGTATTGTGTTGCTGAGGAAAACGTTCCAAAGTTGAAAATTTAAGTCAAAAGCAGAGTTTGAGACGGAGGTTCAGAGGTTTTTGAAAGCAATTCTTCCGGAGAAATTTTAAAAAAAGAAAACATGTTAAATAGGTCGCAAAAGAAAATGAACGGGTACGAGTACGAGTATGTTAGTAAAAAGGTAACTTGAAAATCTGGGGGATAATTTCAAGGAGTCGGAGGGAAATGAGGATGAATCATGAAAAGTTAAGAAAAAATGTTCTCTAAAAACGGTAGGGGTCGCAATTTTTTTTTACTCAAACTGCCATAAATTTCCAAATTTTTGACCAAATAAATTGATCTTGGTCTTCATTCGGTAGCTAAGTATTAAATTTATCTTTGAAATTAAAGCAAGATCAAGTCTTTGCCTATCTTAGTTTTTGAATTACAGAACCAGTCCAGATACTTTTTGGACACCCTACATACAAAACTAGGCCTGATTACGTCTTGCCTATCTTTGGCTGTGTTGCTCATGTTTATTCGATAAAAAAAGATCCAACATTTATAAGCTCGGAACGAATATTTATACTAAAATAAGTTCCAATCAATCCTCTCCAAACACCAAAGATAAAATATAAAACACCAATATCTTTATGTTTAATTGAAAAAGCTCAAACTTTCATATTTTATTAATAGTAACATAATAATACTAAAATGCAATATTAATTGACTAACTATGAACCCCTTGACTTGACTGTGACTTGAAGCACCACTATAAAAGTAAGACATACGGAATCAACACAAGAGCAAGGGAAAGTACGTGAGTTGATTGCGGCGCAGAGATACAACTATTCGTGCTTGATGAATGTCCGTGTTGCATCTGCAAAATTGAAGGCGCGATGGCGCAAGGCGAGACCTCGCATTGCTCCGCTCGATGCTGCCAATGAGGTGTCGCTCAGATTCGACAGAAAAGTTAAAAACGAGGACCGAATACGTTTCTACTTTCTCCTGTGCGTACACCCAATTTCTTCCTTCATTTTTTTTCAATTTGATGTCTGATTTTTTGAGGGGATACGTTCGTAGAGCGTAGACCTATATCTAAAGTTTGTATGCACCGGCACCATATCCCCCGAAAAAAGACGGAGATTATCTCGTCAAGAAGGATGATTAAATTTCTGAAGTATTCGAAGGATGGGTCAACGTAAGTTTCAAATTTTTGAAATATTTTTGCAGATGGAAAAATATTTAGTTCTCTTTCAGTTTAATTTGAAATTTTAGTATAGGCTTCTTTTTCAAGAAAATGAAGGGAAAGTGAGAGTGAGACATAAGTTAACACTAACACAGTAGTTTAAAAAAGAGTTTTGCAAGGTTTATCACTCCCTTTCGTTATTTAAGTAGACCATAAATGTATGTGTAACCTTCAGATTAAGACACACATTTAGAGGAATTGCTCTTTTTTCCCAAAATAAAATAAAAAATGATAATTAATATGGGTGAGGACCTATCTGAGGGTCATAAATGTAAAAAAAATTGTAAACTTTGGACTTACGTCTTTCTACCGAAACCCGACTCAAATAATACCACGAGTTCACTTCAAAAATTATTTGAACTGAAGATACGTACCGATCCCGGTGTTCCTGTTGCGAGCCCAGTCAACACGAGAGATGTTAAAAGTGCGAACCAAAATGTCACGGTTCGACTCATGACTTTGTCGACGTACTTCACAGTGAGCACGAGGGTGACAATTTTTGAGTTTTAATCCTCCGACGACGATTGACATGAGTTTTTGCTGTCTTTTAGCCGACTGCAAGCGACAAATGGACTTGATTACGCAGAAGGGGCCAAAGTCACATTCGCCATTGCCAAATTTCATCGAACAATTTATTTTCTTACGAGTGGACGGTAATTACCTAAGAGTCTTTAAAAAATTCGGGGATTTTCCCTCTCTCGAAGCATATAGCAAATTCCTTAAGTATTCAAAAGAATCTTTGCCACTTTTCTTCTGCAAAAAAACAAAATTGCGAATTATTCGATTAAATTTGACAATGGTTAACGTGACTCTGTCCCTTTCTGCTTATCGCGGTCTCAATTCAGGTATCGTGCGTAAATTGGCAGATTGCTGCTTCTCTGACGTACGCGCACATGAATTTGAATTGAGAATTTCAAAAAAGGGCATCTCTATTTTTAAATTCACGGGGTGCAAAAAAAACCCGTTCCAAAAGCGAGGAGGTAGCGAGATGTCGAGACTGAAGGTTTTATCAATTTTATGTAGTTACAGTGCATGAATTCGAAGCAAACCCGTGCATTATGATGCATTCTTGAGCTGAGAAGGGGGACAACAAGACCACATTTTGCAATAAGGAACTACTATTCTGGCTCATATTAGAAACAACAAATGAATCATCGGTTTCCTATACAGAAATGTGTTTTCATAGAAGAGCCAGAGATTGTGATTCTTTATTGCAAAATGTAATCCAACAATGAATCGGAGATGATCCCTTTTCAAAAATACTGACAGTTTCTTGTGATAAATCCTGAAAATATGATTTCTTGTTATTTCAGAATGATTTCCTGAAAAATATCATCTCAGTGTTTGTACCGTGTCGGTGAAGCATCTATTATTGTGATAATCAGGGTCGGATTAAGGGTGGCGCTTGAGGATTGATTGCGCCAGGCGCCATCATAACAGGGGCGCTAAAATAAGAAGAAAAAAATATATGAGGACCCTAGACCGATAGATCCTGGGTTCGAATCCCGCGCGGTGATGGCGACAAATTTTCAAGGAACTGACGAGTGGATCTGCAGAAACAGACTCCACTCGGCCTTAATCCCTGAAAATGTGAAAGCCTGGAGCATGGATAACCCTAACCCGATGCTCATTCGAGACTGCAGAATCCTCAAATGGATTAAAACCCTCAAATAACTTTACGAAAAAAAAAACAAGCAGTGAACTCCAACACAATGTGTTGATAAGGCGCGTCATTAACTCGCACATATCAACCCCTTTAGTTTTCATTTACAGAGATTTCAAAAAAGGCAAGCAGCACAACAAGAGAATTCACGATCCAACACTGCAAGGTCAACGACGCACCTTCACGAGACCGTGTATTGTGAATCTAGAAAGCTATTCGAACAAATTTAAGTTTTTTGATCTGCCTCAAGCAAAATCTTTTCAGATTCTTGAAGAAAAGTGCTACGGAAAAATTTAAGCGAAGAAAGGAAAAATTCTGTCGAACTCCTAGAAGATAAAGTCGATTTAAAGGTATTTTGGGGCTTATTTTGGGAGTTGATTTCGGTAATTTTCGTTGCGCGAATCGTGTTTTACGTGAAATTCTGGTCAAGAAACATGTATCAGAATGCCTAAAATCGTACCTTGTCTAGTGGTCCATTGTCTTAAATATGTCTTGATTTTGTTATTTTAAACGTCTTTTCATGCAAAGAAGCTCAACCATGCCCATGCTTTATTCATTCATGAATTGAAAGTAAGCAATCCACATCCCGAAAATCTACCGATTTGCCGTAAAAAATCGCAGAAACTTGATATACCAGGTCGATGTACCCACTCTTTGAATTTACCAATCAATTTAGTGAGTGCACGTATGTGAAAGTCAAAATGCTATAGTCATTTTGGGTGCATTCATTTTTCATGAAACAATTGTAAGTAATTTCAATCCCGAAAAACCATAAATTTTCCGTATAAAATAAAAAAAATCAAAATATGTCGACTCCCTGACGTGAAAATTAAATTCTACGTGTGAAAATACTTATGTATCGATATGCTGAACAGAATGCCCGCCTCTCCTCGTAATTTACAAACCGTTCCTATACTCATCTCAAAATTTTTCTCAGAGCTTTGTGTTATTATCAGCTTCCATTTAAACCCCGGTTTGATGGCCGAATCGGCTGCCCAAAAAGCAAGCCATTTTTGAAGGGCTCTATGAGAAATTCGTGATATTATCAGCTCTCAGGAAATCACTCCATGGGTAAAATTGCTGGTATAAATTTTCGAGTGCTTAAAATAATCGTATTCAAGAAACTAAGGCATTAAACTATGGAGTCAATTTCGTTTTAATAATATAACGGGATTTACTTGTCTTCAGGTCAAAACTCATACAAGAAAGCCCCTTGCAAGAGGCTAATTTTTTGTAATTTCACTCAATTTTTTCTCCTTTTTATAATTGAATTGCTTGTCAAATTCTGAGGTCAATCATATTAAATTGTAATTTATACATTTCTTTTTTCCCCCTTCATTTTATTTTTTGTTTGGAGAAGTTTTGTTGATTTCTTCGGATTTCGAATACTGTAACTTCTCTTCTAATTGGCCGATTTTTATGAATGAGACCTCTTTTAATTCGTGTTTTAACGGAAAGTAAGGAAAAAATTGCTAAAAACTCGCGAAACAATTTTTTTTTTTTAAATTGGACGAATCCTAGCGTGACGGTGAAATGGTTAATGAAGCGTAAGTAATTGGGCGAGGGGCTGAGGATCCCGGCCTCGCTTGGCGACCGTCATTAGCCAAGTCTTTGTAAGTTTAATGCGATTAAAAGAGGTCATGGACTATATTTTACTAAATGGAAAAAATGGTTGTCTATTATCATTTTTGCATTTTAATCTTTGATATTTATATATAAGGTGAGTATTATATATAGATGCAAAAATTAAAACATAAATTGAGTTTAACAAATTTTATCTTAGAATTATTCCATATTATTTAGATACCATTGAATTTTAGCTTACTTAAGTTGAGCTCAAATTTAGTTGCTTTTTCTGTTGTTTTTCGTATTGTTCGTCGAGACGCCGACGCAGTGATCAGGAGCGTGGGGAAGAGAGGGGTAAGTGGATTCCTGTATGAGCCACGTTTAGCTAATGGTCTAATGAGTCTCGAGGCTCATCACAGATTGCACTTACACAGATTGCACTATCATGAGTGGCGGTAGCCACCACCGGGCAAGTAACCTATCCTCCAACAATTGGCAACACAGCACAGCCCGGTCGAGGCAATGACACCATAGTTACACGAACTTGGCTTATTTGGGTTTTTCAGAGCACGGGTACCAACTTTTGAACAGTATAACCGAGGTTACAGATCTGTCAAAGCAACGTTTTGAACAAAACGGAGGAGTTAGATTCTCATTCCGAGAGTGCCGACCTGCTCAGCCATCCTCGAATCAATTCGCTTGATTCTGCTTATATATGCATATTTTAAATCAGCGCGTCGCATTCTTAGGCTTTTTTTAAAAAAACCAAGTAACGTAGACTCTTGGTATTCACTGCACATAAACTAGCGACCCCCAGAATGAGAAACAACTTTAAATCATAATTATTGATGGATAAATAAACTTTTTACACGCTTTGGAAAATCTCAAAAGTTCGCGGTAGTCACTTTTCGGTAAGGAACTAAGGGACTCGGTTATTGTATCGAGCAGGGTTCGAAACGATCGCAAAGGCGGTATACTACGTATACGCGCCAATACTACGTATACGCGCCAAAAGTTAATTGCGTGCTTACCCAGGAGAAAAGTTGTTTTTCGTAAATTTGGTATTTTATTTTATTTTCAATAATTCAAGATTATAAATAAATCAACTCCTAAAAATCACATATATATACCATTTATGGCAACAATTGTGAAATGAGTTTATAATATATACACTGCAAAAAATGAATTTCTTATTTAACGATTCAATTGTTAAAAAAGTGACTACAATGTTTTAAATGCACATTTTAAGATAGTGGCAAGCTAATTTAACCACGGGCGTGATTAATTTAGCATTTTTCAATTGTACAATCTACATTGAAACATTGCAGTCACTTTTTTTAAATGCAAAATTGTTATATCAGCAATTTAATTTTTTCCGTTTCCTTCTCATGACAATAGTGACAGTAGATTTCAGAGAGAAAAATTGGCAGGAAAAGTTACAATAATAAACTTTCAAATCTTTACCGCCTTACCGATGGCCGTGAACCGATCGACACCAATTCAACCGACAAATTATTAACAAACCGGAGTCGATTCGATCAATTCACGTTTTTACTTTTCGATCGAATTCATGTATACCCTCCGCTTCGTCGAATCCACACCCTACGCTTCGAAATAAGGGTTCATAGATTAAATGAACTTCTAAAATAAAATGAGGGAGCTGATTACCGCACAAGTTTTCACGTAAATAAAAAGTTCTTTAAAAAACATTTTTTTCACTCACATGCGACGACTTTTTCCATCGACAGACGTGTTTTGAGCAAAGTGCGGCTCGTCTTCGGTGCGACTGTCAAACGCGTCTGCCAATGGAAAAAGTCGTCGGAAATGACTGAAAAAATTGTTTTTTTTTTTTTTTTTTTTTTTTTTTTTTTTTTTTTTTAAAAAAAACTTGTCATTTAAATGAACTTCATTTGCAATTAGGAACCACAATTTCTGACTTCGTTTAGGAACAACGTATGTACTGTTAGTTTCCTTATACACACAATAGTTTTTACAGATGAGTCAGAAATTGTAGTTCCGAATAGCAAAATGTAGTTCAAATGATCTCGCCATTGGATTGTTGAGCAATGAGGGAGCCTATAATTAAAAGTCACTTCACTTGCATGCTTTTATTTACGATTATTTATATAAATGTGGAAATGAAGAGAAGAAAATTAGTTGGGTTTTATGTAATTTTGTATCATTTGAAATGGTAATTCCAACAAACTTTAAAAAAACATTAAGATCATAAGTTGAAAACCCCTGTCGCTGCAGGTATGAACAATCACATCAAACAGTTCGGCCTGTGGCGCGGGGCTGGCGCGCATTGCACAGAGCGTATGTAGCGCCTTACAAGACCGTAGGATACTTCATGCATTGCGCGTATGGTGCGATGCGCGCACCGATAGTATAGCGCCTTACAAGGCTGCAGGATACTTCATGCATTGCGCGTATACCACAGTGTGCACTCAAATCAATGAAAATTCGTATTTTTTTGATGCCTAACCTACCCCGGTGTATACAATTTCCGAACAGTGCACACTGCGAGCTTGCAGTCCTAGAATCACAGGATTGTAGACATTTTGCAATCCTGTATGTTTTCCGGTGAAAATGTAATTTTCCCCGGCCGCTTTGAGGAGTGGAATGAACGAAAATATCGGGTCGAAATTTTCTCTGATTTTGATTGGAATCAGTTAGGCGCTTTTGATTCTTTGCCCGGTTTTTACGATTGATTATAGGGAAAATATGTATCATTATTTCAACGATTCAGAAACTCGACTCACACACAAATTTGGGTTTAATAAGAAGAAAAAAGGACGAGCGAAAATATTGCGACGTTCGATGATTTTATTTGAGATCATTCCGAAAAATCCCCAGAAATTCCTCCAAAAAATGTGCGTGTATTCTTAGAAAAAACCTGAAATAAAATAAAACATGAGAAGTGGCGTGTGACGTTGCAATTGAGGATAAACACCCTTTTTTCTGGTGCATCCGTCTGTATTTGAATTCATTCATCTCTTTAATAATTTGAGCATTCTTGTTCTACGTTTTTTACGTGAAGGCAGTTTTCTTCTAGTGGTTGGCGGCCGCGTAGAGAAGAAATTTTGATTGCGTTCAAGTACCTAAGTTGCAACTGTAAATTACAAAAACAAAGTTGGAAGGTTAAGAAAAAATCGCTGTTAAAATAATTTTTCTTTTCGACGACAAAGGAGCGCAGCAGAGAAGAATAGAGACAAGCCTTTTCTTTGCGTCAAAATTCAGCGCGAACCGCCGCGCCGGGCCGATCCGTGCGCGGGTGGTACCGGCTCGACCGTCCCGGTCCCCCGACGGCGGGAAAAATATAGGGATCGGCCGGCGTTCCCGGCCGATCCCGGTAAGTTTAAAAAAATGCATCAAGTCCCCGTCAACGCCGACCAACGTGTTTGTCGATCGAATCAACAACAAGTATTATGCGTAGGAGGTCAAAACGCCTTCAATTTTTTGAACGCAATACGGACATCCGTCGAGGTTGTATAGTTGTATCAAGGCGCCGTAGCAAACGCGTCCCATTGTTTATCGTTACATACGAATATAAGTTGAGAGAGGCCAGTCATAATGCCTTCAATTTTATACATACATACTTTTGGGCAAAATGAGAGACGATGGTTTTTCCCTGTTGCGACGTTGCAGACTTCCTTAGAAATTTAATTTTTCTTTCGAGAAGCTGCTCAAAATAAAACTTAAATTCTCCATGATTTTTCGTATTCGATAACAGAAGACTTGGTTCAAAATTATATGAGCTTTGGAAGCAGACAGAGATGCAAAAGCCATACCTACAACTGTTGTACCTTAAAATGTTGCTCATGAAAATGGGTTTGGAGAAGAGGTCGCGAAGTTGGTCATTGATTCCAGGCTCGGCAAGTCTGAGAAGACCATTATGACAACATCTGTTAAAATGGACGTTCACCTCCTCTTTTTTGAAATGCAAGGCATTACAATACTGGCACTTCACATTTAAAAGTCCGAAATTATTTTCCGGAATAATTTAATTTTTCCAGATTATAAATTTAAATTGTTAATAAATGATGATAAATTCAAAATTCCAATTTCAATTTCCAAAATTTCAGAGCATGTTATATCTTCTTTCAAATTTTATTGTCAATTCAAGTTGCTATTCAATTATAATAAATAACTTGAACGTGGTTGTTCTATGATTTCTTACGGGCAGTTCCCTTTCAGTGTTTAGCGGCCGCGTAGCGGCCTCAGGCCCCTAATAATATATGTAAGACAGTACGTGAGCAATATTGGCGTGAAATAGAAAAGCCTAAGACAGTACGTAAGCAATATTGGCGTGAAATAGAAAAGCCTTGCATATCAAATAATTTTCATTGATTAAACAAGAAAAGGGTATTTATTAATTCAATGGAGCTCAATGAAAAATCAATCAATAAAATAGAAAAAGAGGAAAAAAGAGAATATTTTTAATTTAAAAACAATATATATTACACACGAATTACGAAAAAATAATTCTAATGGCTTTTTTCTGAACAAAATCACGCTGGCACGCTGAAAAAAGAAGAGGAAAAAGTGAGGAGAGAGAACTTAGACTGAACCAATAAACAATATTGATGGCGAAACTGCATAAATGCTTACTTATCTCAGTTGCGGGTGTCTCAAAATTTCCGCTCGTATTTTGCTCTTTGAAAGGAGACCGAACCAACATCAATGCTTGAAAGTTTCATAGAATATTCTTCATACAGGGAAGAAAAATCACCAAAGTTTTTTAAAAAAATGACGTTATGTGGTTCTCCATGCAAAAAATAAAGTATGACGGGAAGTCTGCAACGCTGCAAACCGACGCTTGACGCATTTCTGCAGTTTCACCGTCGATATGTGATTCTGTTGGTATATAGATATCGACCACTTGAATAGCGCCATCAATTGCACCAACTGGCATTATTGGTCTTGTCCATCTGAAGTTCGCCTTGAATTTTTAGATGAAGCATCAAATATACTTACTGCAGAGCACAAATCTATTTATGTATTCGAAAATCACAAATTGATCTCGTTCCTTGAACTTTGCTGAACGAATAGACCATACGTTTACTTACCTTTTAACATTGACCGCTATCGGCTACTTCACATTCGTCTTCAATCTCGCCACTTGGGCGATAAATACATATCCAAGAGGGCGAATAATTATTCATTTGTAAACCACAAATTCATGTCACTCCATAGGCTTCGATTGAGTCTATGAACTATACTTAGAATTCATCGGTATGTCGACATCATCCTTTATTCTAGGCTATTCTTTTTCCCTTATCTTCTTAGATTATGCATCTTTCTTGAGACTTTATTCTTCTTTTGGTAATATTCAATCACTCAAACTAACAAAATCGCAATCTGAAAAGTTTCCAGTCGCAAATATTATGAATTCATTAAGTTGTGTCGGTAGCTTTTGCTTTGTTATAACTGTTGTTTTTGAGAGATTAAATATGAGCAACTGGGCGATTCAATCGTAGTCGGATGTAGCATTTTTTACGCTGTCTATGAAATTAACAGGGCCATCCGTATTGATTCTTAGAGCCGGCTATAAGACTTTAAAAGACCGTTCGTATGGCTAGCAATAAGAATCTATACAGCCGGCTTTATACTGACTGTAGATTAAATTACCAGAAAAGCCATACAGCCTCATATCCAAACTAATGATTTTTCTCTAGGTTATGAAGTCAAAAGACTACCTGATTTTTTTATAAAGAGATATGAAATGAGAGGAAATCACTAATAATTATGCAACATCTGGTATGGTTAGGCAGGTTCTGGTTAATGTTGTGAATTTTAGAATTATGTTTCAATCTTTTTGAATGATAGCGATGAAACCTAATACCATAGCTTAAAAGTCTAATACTTGACTTACATCACAAGAGATTCATAGAGCCTGAAGTTTCAGGCTCCCTTTTTTCTGTGTTAGACTGAGTCTGTCAAAATATTCAAAAATATAGAAGAATTTTTCAGAGTTGAGTATACACCAAGGAGGATCCCTTTATCTGAACACCTTAGCCACTTCATTGGTTGGGATGTTTGACGTCCTACTACCTTTTAAAATGAGAATAAATACTGATTGATTCAATGTTTGAAATGTAAAATGCTAACCCCAATTTTTTACCTATGAGTTTATTTTGGAATTATCTCATGTTTTCAACATTTCCTTTGTGAAATTTTGATGAAAATAAAAAACTTAAAGTGATTTAATTCTTACCTTGTGATATAGTCAACTGACTAAGAAATAGATCAAAGGCAGTAATTTGTTTAAAATTTAATTTATTTATCATTTTATCATACAAGATGCATAGGAAAGTTAATTGTTTTCTTAAAATAAAACAAAATTCAAGCAAAAATTAAAATTTTTCTCTACAAGCGATTCAAAACTGGAGAATAGGGATGTTCATGATGAAGTTACCGGTATAATAAGGAATGCAAATCAATCAAATTTAAGTACCAAGAAAGAGAGAAGTACTCAGCGCGTTCAGTTATCCCACAAAAATGTAAACTACAAAACATTACGTAGAAAAAATAAGTTGCTTTTAGTACAAATTATGACAATCTGGTCATAACATTTCTTTGGCTATCTGAAAATAGGATAAACATAACTTTGTAGCTGAGAGTTTACTGTTGCCATATTACTGTTCTGAAGTCTTTAAATAACAGGATTTAACTTAACACAAGATTAAAAAGAATAATTCGCTACTAAGGCACTTACAGGAAGCAAAGGGAGGACTTTGGAGGGCCCTAGTGGTGGCAGAAAAGTTCTGTTCAAAACTGAATAC
The DNA here is from genome assembly GCF_918797505.1 of Bemisia tabaci. Taxonomy (NCBI): domain Eukaryota; kingdom Metazoa; phylum Arthropoda; class Insecta; order Hemiptera; family Aleyrodidae; genus Bemisia; species Bemisia tabaci. The sequence continues at coordinate 3,441,718 of NC_092796.1, read as the reverse complement.
CATACTGATACATATCATTGAAAGGGTACTACTAGTTCAAGATTTTATGATTGAAAAACTACAAGTCTTTTTAATTTATGAAATCCTCAAAAGATATTGAATTTAAGCCCCATCCAATCTATTGGCTTCATCAAGAGATCCCACTATTACAGTTAAAAAATTTGTTCAGAAATTTCACAACGCTCAAAATATTTCCATAGAAAAGATAGAAAAGCTCAGAAAAATTTTTGAACAGAAAAATGGTGCACAGAAGTCAGCCAGAATTAAGAATAATATTACTATCTCACAATCATGGATTTTATAAAATTCACAATGGCACTAATATAGCTTCTACCAAGAATATGTTTGATAGCCTTAGAAAAGGTGACCTCAGTTTACAAGTTTATATGCTCAACATCAGTTTCTACAGACTGCTCATCGACAATGAACTGCGTAAAAATCAGTCCATAATATTGATTTACAGGTTTTTTAAGCTGCATATTGTCAGAGAAAAGTTTGTGTAGCCTTATAATTATTTACAACTACCCTCAGAATTAGCTATGATGTATATGATGTAGTTATGAATAGTATGTAAGTAATTCACAATAGTATGACTTTCTTTGGTTGCCCAGTCACTACATCAAATAACTTCTATGCTCCTGGACGGACTAAATGCAAATCTGAACAAAATCACACCAAAGCTTGAGGCAAACATAAAGCACGGTGATCTTATGACGCAGTTATATTTCTGTGTTTTTTTCAAGGGTAGACAAATGAAAAACCAAAAGGAAAAAAAATATGGTAGGAAAGAAAGAAAAGAGAAAAAGGAGACTTGATTCTCTTGATATCTTTACAGGAAGCTTTCTGAGAGTGATAATTTTCCAGTTGCATCTGCAATAAGCTTACAATTGATTCTATAATAAGATTACAGATAATATTATGCAAGATGATAACCTGGTTTTAATTGAATGCTGTCAAGCTAAAATGACCACTATCCGAAAACCCCAAGTTATGAAAAACCATTTTATACAAAATTGTTTTCAACTTGTTTTTTGAGAATAAATGAAGTATCTTTTTGCATTGCTTTTTTTTCCCTACCACAAACAAAATTGAAACACTTTGTCATGAGTGGTGCAGTAAAAAAGTAATAGCAAAATGTGGATTAAGATTGCTGCTACAACGCTCACAAAACGCTATTTAATTTTTATCTTTTACTTTTCATCTCAGAATCAATTGGAAAAAAAAAAAAATTTCCATCAATATTCAGTTTATTATAGAATGAAAAACCTTGTAGTTTTTTACCTCAGAATATTGACCTTAAATGTTTCCAAAACATTTGCAGAGATTTACAAAGTATTCAAAAATAAATTTGGTTTGGTAGCTCCAATAATGCTTGAAAATTTCATTAAAAGAATGACATAACCAGGCGCATAATTCAAAAAAGCTCAAGAGAACCAAAAAATCCTCCAGACAAAAACACCTATCCACTAAAAGATGGACACTCAAAATACTGATGCATTACGACTTTATCAGCTGCATAACTACAGGCAGAGTGTATTGGAATACTAGTTTGACTACGAAACTAAATTTAGTTGCAAAAAAGGCATAGTTACATTGAAATCAACAACAGTTCAACTTTTCTTAGGAAAACTAACTACAGAAAGTAAGAATAAATTAAAAATTATTTCATCGAATAAAAATAAATTAGGCATCAACATACAAAAATAAATACTCAACAAATTTATTTGAAAATTAAATGATTAAAAGCTAGATGGTTTGCACTCTTTTTTGGATCTTGGCTTGTTTTGGTTTCCTATCCTTGCCGAAAACATCAATGAAGGATCCTTAAGGGCTTTCTAACACATTCAATGCATTCATGTTTCCTTTTATCTTGCGAACACATTCATTCAATGGGCTGGATGTTCAGTTATACAATGAATTTAGAAGTGTCAATGATTACTTATTCCTCGAAAAGTTGAGAAAATTGTACAGAATAATACAAAGAACTTGAAGACTTCTACTGCGAACTTTCGAACTCAACTTAAAATACTTTGAAACTCAAGGGGGAAATAAAAAATTAGGCCCCGCCAAGAGTAAATTTTGTGAAGATATTAATTTAAACAGACTATTTACACCTAGTGCTTTTATTCTATAATCCAAATCAATGAAGGGGTTTGGTATTATTACATAATCAAGAAAATTGGAGGAAAAACCAAAAATTTGTAAAACTTGGAACCGGACATTTTACAGCCATTCGAAGACTTACATTATGGTGTATAACTTTATGAAAAACTTAAAGACGTAGTTATTCATAAAATAACTTGATGATTCTTACTTTGTTATCAAAAATAGGGCAGTGGCGAGGAATTTTAACAGGATTGTATTACAAATTTTAATTCCCCATTTTAAATTTTGTGAAAAAACTGAAAAGCTCATTGAAAGTTCAAAATATCATTTTAAAGGGAAGAAACTAATCAGAATTTGACCGATGAACAGGCAAGAGTCAAATTGACAAAGCAAGGCGATGTCTGGAGTTGAGTTCAGACGATCAGTGAGTGCTATTTTCCCCGCCTGGCTACATCACTTGAGCCGGCTAAAAATATTGTTACAAATGAGTCTCATTTTTGGCACTTTCAAAGCAGAGTTCTTGGTCACTTAGGGTTAAAAAAGTTTGTTAAACCGTTCCTTTATTCATTCCATTCTTTATGAAAATCAATTTTAAATAAATGTGTGCCTCTGACCCATTGTGATATAGTGGCTTTCTTGAAGAAAAGAGGTACAAAATAATAATCAGGAGTGCGAACAAATTTTTTTTTAAAGGTTGAAGACTAAAGCTACTGATGTGGAAGAGAAAGATTGTGAACAATTTTTCATACTGGAAGCTGCAAGGGTTTTAACTGTCTCTTTGGTTCTTGAAAGGAAAAGAGGAAACAATCTTTTTTGTAACCAAATCTCTTCAAATCAATCGACTAATTAAAAGAGACACCACAGATTTGGAAGTATTTATGCTAAAAGGATCTCACGCAAACCTCATGCACATAATTATTTTTAGCATAAATACGTCCATTTGATAAGAAGTAAACGCACCAAAATCTTATTCACGAATCTACACTTTTTGAAACTCTTTAGCGACCGACCAAATTTGAGTACCATCAAAGGTATTGAGAGACACAAAAAGATCTGAGAACACATCAGTTTTACTCAAAATACAGTAGGAATAGGAAATCAAATTTTGACGTTTCCTCCATTTTTGGTTCCCTTAGGTGCTATCAACTTATCATACTATGATAGTCACTAAATCAGTCTACTACAGAGAAAGTTAAAATTATAAATTATCTTCCCCTAAATAAATTAAGATTGGAATAAAAAAGTAAAATGCATACCTAAATGCTTCAACATGACACCTGATCATTAATACACAAGACAAGACAAAAAAAATGGGATATTACAAATACTTTTGGAGGAAACACTGAACTTCAGCTACCAGAAGAAAAACTTTGCTAACGCAAAATTTCACTACGCACACTTAACAGATGGCAAAGATAAGAGGTACATTCTTATTGAACGCCTGAAGAGGCAAGAGAGAAATCAATTATGCAAAAGTCTCCACGATGATAAAAAATGTACAGACTGTGGACACCATGAAGTAGAAGCTTTAACTCAAGAAAAAAACAAAATACGTAAACGATTCACACGTTCAATGGGGTAACAGTGTTTAATCTGAGGCTGAAATATCGATTGGAATTGATGTAGTGAATGTGGGCGTTTCCAACTCTTCATGTTTTTTCATTTTCATCCCCTGAAAAAGAGAGCAAAGTAAATTATCAATAATTCCATCCCAAGAGATAGACTAATCCTCGGACACAAGCACAGGATGATACTTAGAACTCTGGGTGGACATTGGAAAGTTCCAAATAAAAGCATGAAAGGAGGATATGTTAGTGTTTGGATCTAATTTAACGCAATTGAAACGAATTATCAACCATACATCCAAAATTGCATCAGACCAAGATATCCTCTTTTAACCTACCGATGGTTATAAACCATTACAAATTGAAAATTCAAATCTTGCTTGTGACTTAGGTCTGAATCAGTCTATATCATAAAAAACTTTGGGGTAAATTAAGAATTGTACTACAGGACATTCATGGGGATAGCTCTCTAGAAATTTGAGCATTTTTTTAACTTCAAAGTTTTTTCAACAGTTGGGTAATTTATTTGCATTTTACATAAAATGTTTTATTCGTCCCCAAAAAACTGCAAAAAAATTAATTGACTGTGGGAAGGGTTCAGTTAAGAGTAGCTGGCAAAGGAGTGAAAATAGAAGCTTTGAACTCATTGCATCCTCCTCTCTTCCCAGACTCTTTAGTTGCTTGAGCGGTAACGAAGAACTCACTCAGCTGATACTTATTGTTAGTGCCGAATCTATTAAGGACTGCATACCAGGTGACCCTACAGTTCACAAGGGCCCTGCCTGGCCTAGGCATGGTTGAGTTTCGGAATGACAAATCTCTAATTCTACTGAACGGGGAAATCAAAACAGACTTTGTTTCCCATTTGATAAAATTAAATTGTTCAAGGATGCAAGCGTTCCCCCAGCTAGGCAAAGGGTCCCTACCTTACAAGTCAATGATCTTGTTTCACCATACACGCAACTCCACAGAAAATGCAAAAATAACAACATGTAACAGACAATCTACATTATCGTACACTTAATTTTTTAATGGACTATGAACCTAATACCAAGAAATTCCATGCTGGCTACATTTCAGTATTTTTTTACATGATTTTCCTTACAGCCTCCTGAATAAGAGAAAATTTAACTTGTTGTATATTGAAGTCCCGTAAAGCAGGGCTGAAAAGTGAATTTTTTGGCCTGATGTTCCTACGTTTCCTAATGGAAATCTGGAGCTGTTGCTATGCCTGTGTTAATGCTGCAGGACATGCTGTTATCAATCGGATAAATTTGATTCTTATCCTCTGCCTTATCTTGCTGGCCTGCAAAGAAACAAAAGCTATATTTGATCACCAATCAGATGTGGCAACATTTTTACTGTATCCAAATTTTGTCGGCGCAGATTTCTTGGTATCCCATGCACGGTCCTTAACTCTAAGGTGGTACTGCCGTTGATGAGGGAGCGAACCATTTAAGGGAGACCTATTTGACTATACTTACTTGTTGAAGTTTGTAATGATTGATAATATCTTGATCTGCTGGACAACTTTGTGTGAAGGCATCCAACTGGTACATATGCAGCATATAGCGCCACAGATACGTTAGACTGGTTGGGATTTCGAATTCCATAAAGTATTTGCCTGCAACAGTCAGGGATGAACTGATTAAGAAATGTCTTGTTAATTTTAAAGAGGTTGAAAGAAAATCTCGGACTATAAAGTTATTATTTAATAATATAAATTGATTTTATTATTAAAACTTGAAAAAAGGACCTTTCTCAAGTGATTTAAGATACTGTACATCAAAGGTAAGAACACAGTAAAATCATTGAGCTAAGTCTTGGAGTTGATTTCAGCGAATCATGGCAGCTGTGAGACTTTGATCCCTATGAAACAGATTTAGCTTTCAAATATTTTGACAACTTGCATACTGCCACCATGGCGTCTAAGACGCTCTTCTTTGAAAAGTACATAGTTTTAAATATGTGTTATTTTGCTTTCTTTTTGCGCCTTTGCTGTAAAAAAACAACACCTGAGAGTATTCAGGTTAACTTGACAGAAAGGTGCTAAACATGATAGATGATGCATCTGCCTATCTTAAAGATATTAATTCTGGAATTTGACTCGTGACACTTGACACTTGGTTTTCATTAAAAAAAGATAGGAGACAACGTAGAGAAAAAGAGATTCCCCTCAATGTTGGATTTCCTTTGATGGCTTCCAAAAAGATTTGATATCAAATAGGAAACTACTTCAAACCAGACATTTGTACAGGCAGATCTGGTTTTCCTGTATACTGCATTCCAACCTCATTACGACAAGAATTCATTTTAGAGGACTGTTTAAATCATCTCGGGTTCCAAGCAAAACTTACGTGATGGACTTCTTGCAGAGTAAAAGCGAGCATTTACGAAAAATAGATTCAGTTACCTGCAACTCTAATATGCTGTAAGCGAGGCATCAGTTCGCAATCAAAACAACACATGGTGTCACCGGTCAAAAACCTTGTTCCAGTTTTGCCTAGGTGTTCATCGATTTTGCGCAAGTGGGATAGTAAGGCGTTCGTGGAGCTATCATCTTTCTTCAGTAACATCAGCTTTAGTCTCTGCACATGAAAAAAAAGTACATCAGAATTTAAGAAATTTACTTCAGGATTTCCACAGAATAAAGAAAATTAAATTCCCTGACATTTCCCTGATTTCCCTGTCACATATTGATAAATTTTCTGCCAATTAAGGATATGCCAGATGGTTGAAAAGACATAATTTCAAATAGTTTTCACGCAAAATCTATTGTTTGAAAGTCAAACCCAGTCAAGAAAGCTGATTAAGGCGACTTGACAATTTTACCTCGACATTTTCGTCATTTTCCCCGACAATTCCAGGTTTTCCTTGACTTTTTAAAGTTCCCTGACATTTCCCGGTATTCCGTGGCTGTGGCAACCCTGTACTTACATAATATTAGGAAAAGGTAATTATGAGTGTAGAAAAAATTGTAAGTCATTCTTTTGCTTCGGATTATTTTGAAGTTTGAAGAGACATTTGTTCCTGAAAAACGATACAAAATTATAAAAAAACGAGAGATATACATATTGGGAGCATCAGATACCATCCATGGTTTCAGTACGTTTCAAAGGGGAAACTCTACTTTCAGCTACATACACCGGACGGTTTTTGACTTTAGAAGGTGTTAGGCCATGTGACATTATTCGCAGACTTCAAGCAGTTCATGGGGAAAGCGCGACGAACGATGGACATGTCCGGAGGTTGAGCCTATCGTTTCGCGAAGGAAGAACAGCGGGCTGATTATTGAAATTGATAGACAAAGCAATAGACGAAGAAGACAAAAAGGATTTGGATCCTATTGGTAGAAGCGGGTGGTTGCAACGGACAAAGGAGGTAGGTAATAGACTAACTAACGGCATCCCACGAGAGACCCGACAGTTAGTCTATCATTTTCCCCCTTAGTCTATGAGAACCACCCATTTCAACCAATAGGATTGCTTTATACCCCCTATGTCTTCTTTGTCTATAGCTTTGTCTATCAATCTCAATAATCGGCCCGCTGAAGTGCACGATGAGGCCCGAGATGGCAGGCCAATGGTGATCGATAGTGACTTGGTGCAATGAGTAGACACTTATATCCGCAGAGATCGTCGAATGACACCTGGTAAAATGCTCGAATATTTTCCTGTAATTTCTCGATCTGTCGCGCATCAAATCGTTCATGAATGGTTGAATTAAAACAAATACATCCCAGAAGAGTTCCAAAAATGCTGGATTGTCGCGCGCCTGGAAGTGGCGGGAAACGCATCGAACTTCGAAAGCGCTTCGGGAGAAATGACCTCTTGAGAGTCCTGTTCATCCGATTTTTAAAAACTTGAGCTTGAATTGGACCGAGTTTAACAGAAAGGAACCAAGCCACATCAGCTATTGCCAAATTTAACAAGGCAATTTAATTTTTTACAAAAGAAGGTTTGTGCGGATTCCTTTGAAAATTTCAGGGAATTTGCTTTGTACTGTGCAGAAAATTCACTGAAATTTGCACGAAAATCCGCACAACTGTTTTCATGGAAAAAATTAAATCGTCTGGTTAAATTTGGCAATAGCTGATGTGGCTTGGTTCCTTTCTGCTTAACGCGGTCCAATTAAAGCTGAAAGTATGCCTTGTATGCATATCTAATCGATTTGCCCTATCTTTAATAGTTTCCAAATGAGAGCAAAACGCGCAAGACTTTCGGGATGACCCTCGTATGTGAAGACTACAATCTCTGCACATGAGTCGACAGAATCATTAGGACAGAGCAATAAAATTGAAATATTAAGGTGAATCCAGGGTTCCATCAGGGATAATTCAAGATTAGAGATAGTGCCACCAGTCACCACTGAGAATTTCACTTTTCTTTGACGAGTACAGAAATAATATTGTTCAAATTACAAAAAGCAGATCTACAAAATAAAGATTATTTTTTGCTTCATTTTTTGAGCCAAAAATATTGGCAACTAGAATTACAAGCGCAGAGAAAGCACGGCTGAAACTGTCAGCTCATTGTCGGCGGCGGCGGCCGAGCGCGCTGCGAAATCCTTCATGTTCTGTGTCTCTCTCTCTCCCATTGCCGCAATGGGCATTACTTTCCGCCGTAGTTACGATTTTATTTTTGGGAATTTTGAGAAGATTTTTTAACTGAGTGTGCCTCGAGTGTGTTGCTATATCCCCTGGATCCCTAATCTTGAGTAAGTATTACGGTTTTTATTATTTTGGCAAATATATACGGCCATTTTGAGCAGCGTGACGTGGTGGCCAAATCGCGAAGTTCGAGGACTGGATTCATCTTAAGAGATAAAAAAGTACAAGTCTGAGAAATAGGTTACGCATTTGATGCCTGAATTCAATTACGATCCATTTTTTGTACAGAAATCTTGGAAAAATTCGTTTCAATTTCCTCCGTAATGTTCTGAATAGAAAATAATTTGTTAGACGCATGTGTGAGGAATATCATCTTTTTCCACACTAACATTTCCCAAGATTTTTGGACCCTACACTCTCTCAGATTTTTGACAGTATCAAAAAGATGAATTGAATATTAGTTCAATCACGATCAGACTTCGGGGTGAATCTCAAAGGCAGAAGAAGTATTCCTCACACTGTAGAGGTTTTCAATGAGGGTGGCAACTTGTTTGTCTTGAACGAATAGATTGTGACCGCCAGGAACATTCTTCATGATGTGTCGTTCGATTTTTTCGTTTTCCAGGACCGCTAAGCCGTTGTCGATTAGGATTGGAGGATGGGTTGCTTCGAAGTTGGTCCTGAGAACACAAAAATTCGATGAGATTAGTCAATCTTCAAGTAAGATAATTCATTGGCTTATGGAAGTACCTGAATTAGAAGCAGAGGTATGATTATTTTCATCTTTCTAATTGCAAATATGTGACTGTTCGCGGGAAAAGGGACCCTGGTCTACCAAAATTCAAAAGCAAAAGAATAACATCAGGACACGGGGAAAGTTCTGCGAACATTTTGCGACAGAAAAGTCCAAAAAATCCAAAAATCAGACGAAACCGAAATGATAGAGGTTTGAACTTGGCGGTTAAAGAACTGTGGTTATGAAGAAAAATCAATCGAAATTAATTAGCCATGTTTTGGTTGCGAAATTACCGAATTTTAATGCTACTTTGCGCCCGCTGTTGGCGCAAAATACGAAATAAGTCTCGTGTAACGTGTTTTGTAGTACACTGCAGAGTATATTTTCGATCGAAATCCCAAAATCCGAATCTTCGTCTCGCCTCGACAAAAACAGCTCGATTGAAAATTGTGTCACCACAAAAATGAGGTCCTTCTTCCCGCGAACGGTCACATACCGTCTTTCCGCTAACGTGAGGGCGTATCTCAATATTTACGTGAGCCCTGTTTTACGTAAGAATTTATGCTTTCTGGGACTCGTCCAGAAATCGAGATACGCCCTTGCGCCATCAGTAAAGCGACGATATTTTCAGAATTTTCGGTATTTTTCACGTTTTTTTCAACGGCTGTGGATTTCAGGGATCGGGTAAAAAGTGCGAGAATCCTTGACGTTGCCTGTCGGGTTGGTAGAAGCTGGTCATTTTCAACTCACTCTCAAGGTCCAGCATGCGCGTTTTCCGAGAGAATATTCCCAAGGCTCCGCGCGCCAATTCGCATAAAATATGCTCTATTGTTAGTTAGTAACACTCCAACAGGTTGCAGAGTTTTCATAAATCAATCCGGCTCCGAGCAACTGTACCTCCCGCTCGGCTGTGCACAACGCACTGACGTCACTCGTTTACGCTATCTCACCGCCTCCTGTCAGCAATGTCATCAACTAATTGCTATTCCGAAACGCACTTGCCTTACAAGTTTTCCACCTCAGCAAAGAATAGTAGCATTTTGTGAGATATAAAAATCTATAAGACAAAAGGACAACTTGTGATAAATCAGCGCAAGTAGAATCAAATCAATGGGTTTTTGGATTCAGCCAAGGTGTTGCATGTGCATCGAATTCAAATCCGACATACCTTGGCTGAATCCTAAAATCAATTATTAATACTGGTGTTGCTAAAAAATCTACTAAATTCAGAATCAAATTGGACACTCGAATTATTTCACCAGTACTGTACAATGGAGTAATTTTTCCTTAGGGAGCGTTCATAAATTAAGTAACGCTCTAGGAGCAGGGGGTATGAACCTGCGTTACGCGGTTACAGGTGTGAGAGGGGACAGAGCCAGCATTATGTAACCCACCTTATTAGAAAAAACACAAAAAATCCAAAATATATCATCCTCTTTTCTTCGAAGTTTTTGATTGTCACACTATCGTTAATGCTGCCTCAAATATTCAGCTATACCTGTATTCAACATTTTCCACAATTTTTGAAATCTTAAGGGGGGGGGGGGGGGGGGGTCCGCCAAGCGTTCAGTATAAAGTTTCAATGCATCAGAGGAAGGAAAAAAAGTTATGAAGTATAAGTCGAATTGGTAGCCGGATGATAAAGTTAGTTTTCGACGATCAAATTTTAAGTTGAGTTCGGGTTTTTTCCCCACGTGAGGACAGTTTATATGATCTAACTCTAGTCTAAAGAATGAACGCTAATCTCCCTTTAGTGTGCTGATTTTCGGTATTTTTAGTACGTTTAATGTGTTCTGCATTATAATTTTGATAAGCAGAGCATGTCACCTGGTGCTTACCCCGTCTCGTAGTCTATTGTCTTCGGAACAAATCTGTCACGTGGGTTAATTCAACATTACACTTGAATCGGTGTAAAGAAAAATGAGGCTAGTGCGAATAAAACTGATGTCAGTCTTTGTCAAAATTATGGTGAGTAACTCTGACGGAGTGTCAATCAGTGCCCATCTAGGCTGATACACGGTGACATGTTTAATTGAATTTCCCTGACTTTTCGGGGCTTTGCAACAAAAAGATCATTGAACTTTCAAGGGTTTTTATTGGGGGAGGGGGAGGTATAATTTATGATAAAAATTTTTTCCACGAAAAATTTTTCAGGTGAAGCCTTCAGAGGTTGAAAAATGCAATGTATTGGCTGAAAGGAAAAATGCCAAGGTTCCATAGTATGCCTTTCCTTATTTTTGTCGAGAGAAAAAGCGAAACAGTTCAGTGTAAAATAAATACATTTTTCGGACGAAGCAAGAATTTCAAGGCTCCTTAAGAGCATGCCTTAAATTTTCAGGGTTCGACAAAATTCCCCGAATTTCCCAGGGTTCCAATGACTTTTCAAGAACTAGTAGCCCTTAAGAAGCGTTGCTGAAGGCTCCGAGGATACCTCTAGACTACCATGCTAGGAAAAAACGCCGTATGAGTGTTCGAAAGTTGCCATATTTTCTCTCAGAGGATGTTATAATTTTTGAGGAAAGTTATGCATTATTTTTCTCTAGGTGTTCAGACTATTTAGACCAAATTACGAGTAAAATTCTCTAAAAAAAATTGAATGAAAAACATTTACAAATTTTCCCGAAGATTCACGATTTGTCGAAGAACATTTGGCAACGTCTGAAGGCTCATACGGTGTTCTCCCCATTTCTGCCATTTTATTTTATCAAAAGATTCCGAAATAATTCTGATTTCCGGAAACATATTCCGACTTGCCGAGGTTCCGAGAAAAAATCCGATTTTTTCAAAAATTCCAGGGAAAAATTCCGAAATACGCCCGGATTAAGTTCCGAAGATCATCAAATTTGATTTAAAAAAAAAAAAAAAAAGTCCCGAAGTTTTGATGTAAAAAAATGGTCGAACTGGTGAAAAACTGCAAATTTCGAGGAAATTCCGAAAATAGCTGAAAATTCCGGGAAAAGTTCCGAATTTTGGAATTAATTCCAGGAAATGGCAGCACTGCATGGTTCTTCCTCCGCATGGCAGTAAGGCCTGGATGCACGCTCAAATTTCCATAAATTTCCGATCAAATGGTGACTGGTGCGTACCATCTACCATCAATTTTTTGCGGCTAGCAAAAATTGGATGGTGAAGGATCTGTGGGTCTCATCCGTCATCTGATTTCCACACAACTGTGCTTATTTCATGCTTATTTAAATCAACACGCTGTTTTGATTAATTTTACCCATCAATCTAGATAACTCTCGATTGCCATTTTTGTCATCATTTTGGTCGGAAATTGACGGTTTGAGCGTGTATCCAGGCCTTAGAGAAGACTGCAAATAGATTTGAAAATTCAGATGCAAAGATCCTACATATAGTCAGTTAGTTATTTAATTTATAAACATTCAGCATCCTAGGCTACTAACGTCTTTACAAAGAGTTTGGAAGATGGGTGTGTAAACAAAAATTTAGATTTTTAAATTCAGGGAGGCAAAAAGTTTCAGTAGTTCTTTGCTGTGACAAAATTAGTCTATTTACATAGGAATCCGCAGAATACCGAAATCAATAGAGTTATGAATTTAGGCCACCGAACGCCATGAGGCGCTCAGAGGCAACGTTAAAGAAACGGTTTAGCTGTTGCGTGTTGTTTACTCATGGGAAACGGGAAAACGTGACGATTGAAGTGCGCACGGTGGCGTACGCGCAATGCGTGAAGTATCCACGCAGCCTTGCAGGCGCTGACAGCGCGCACCGCGGAGTGCGCGCAATGCGTGAAGTATTCATGCAGTCTTGTAGGCGCTGACATGCGAGCCACGCCGACTGCAGTCTTTAGAGCGATCATTCAAACTCGCGCAGCGTTTTTCAAGTTGTGATTTTAAAGTTTTTTACACAGGTACACTCTACATGGACCGTTTGTCATTTACTTCGATACAAAATTAAAGCACTGCATAAAATCCAACTAATCTTTTCCTCTTATTTGCATATCGATGGCCAAAGAGCGAAACCACGGATCTCCGTGTGCGACATTGCAGGGTCTTACGTTTTTCATTTTCTCTTTGAAAAGCTGCTCAATGTAATTTCTTGCAAATTTTCTCGATTTTCACTCTCTGTCAGGAGAATATTCTGTGGTAATTTCAAACTGTAAAGTTGGCTTGATTCTCTTTAAAGGAATAAAATAGGAGCGGAAATTTTGAAACATCGCAATGGATGTTTTGCACTTTGGCTATCGATGTTTATTAATAAAAATAGTCATTAATAAAAACATTTAAAGTGCATTTTTAGTGAGAAATACCATCAGCGCGCTTATTTTTGGTGAACATGTCTGTAATCATGCTTGCTTTTAGTGTAAATAACTTAGAAAGTTTTCGTTGTTTAAGGGGAAAAACCACTATTGCACAATGCAAAAGTGCGTATACACTGGTAATTTGAATCGCAGAATCTGGCGTACCCTGAATAAGAAAATGCATGCTTGCAAAGGCCTAACTTTGGCAATCATTAGCCATTCCGGTCTTAAAATTCCATGCCCACCTTAAAATGGCTAATTTACTCACCTGAAATCTGGCGGGGGTTTCTGCATGTCGACTGTGGTTACTTTGAGACTGATTGTTTTGAGCTCGGCCAGAAGGAAGAGGTCCATGAAGTACTCCTGGCAGAAGAGGCAGGCTCCTTTGCGTCGCCCGTCGATCGTCGACGCCTGCAACAGAGACCATAGACCCATTAATGACGTCACTAATGACGTTGGCGCACCTGGGCCTCGCCTCGCGTGAGGGCCTCAGGGTCGAGGGCCCTTTCCTCGCGCTTGCGCAACGCAAACAAGGGAAAGTCCCTCCATTTCCGAAACATCGTGTGCTCAGGAGAGAGCCGTGTACGAATACCGCAGTGCTAAGGAAAAACGCCGTATGAACATTCGAGAGTTGCCAAATTTCCGCGTGTAAAACATGTATTTTTAGGAGAGTTATGAATATTTTCTCCTGAAATTTTCGGATAATTTAGATCTCATTACGAGGAAAATTCTCTAAAAAATTGGACGGAAGACGTTCACAAATTTTCCGGAAAATTCGTATTTGATCAAAGGAAATATGCAACTAAAGGAGGTTAATGCGGCAGCGGCGTTCTGCCTCAGCACGGCTGAATAGGTACACGCGCAATGTAGTTTCATTCTGGATCAGCGGGCCGATTATTGAAACTATAGTTAAAGCTATAGACAAAGACGACAAAAGGGATTTGGAGGGATCCTATTGGGAAGCAGGTGGTGCAATGGACATAGGAGGTAGGTAATGGACTAACTAACGGCAACCTACTAAAGACCCGACAGTTAGTCGATCATTTTCTTTCTTAGTCTATGAGAACCACCATGTCAACCAATAGGATCGCTCCATAATCCCTATGTGTTCTTTGTCTATCGCTTTGTCCACCAGTTTCAATAATCGGCCCGCAGGTTAGGATAGAACACCAAGACCACGATGACAACCGGCCCGATCATAATATGGACGTATTTCTATCAAACGGAACTATGTGTATTATGACGTGAGCCCTGTTATGCGTGTGTTCTATGGGTCTCAGGGCTCATGTCTTAATGCACATAGTTCCGATTGATAGAAATACGTCCATATTATCTTAATTTCGCGAGACTGTTGACATCTGAGGTATCCGGTACATTGATTGAAACAGTTACTTCTGAAAAGGCTTGAAGTCTAGTTTTTCAATCTCATTTTATGCATGTTTGACGCTCTTTATACGAGACATTCGCGTTCCTGTGCTTCCGCGCCAAGGAAAAACGCTGTACTTATGAGCATTCGAATGTTGCCAAATTTCCTCTGAAAATTATTGATTTTTGAGAAAAGTTATCAATATTTTTCCTTGAAATTTTCCGACACTTTAGATAAAATTCCAAACGAAACTCTCTAAAAAAATTGGAAGAGGAATATTCACAAATTTTCCTGAAAATTCGTGATTTACCTATCGAAGGAAAATTTGCGACGCCTGAAGGCTTATACGGCGTTTTTCTTTAGCACGGCAGTGTGGATCTATCATTCACGTTTCAAGAAGCCGAATTCCGTTCCTCTCTTGATCAATATGGGAAAAAAACCGAAGAGTTCAAGAATGCACCTAACAAAAACCAAAATGTTTGTAAAATCATCGATTCGTGGTAAGGCACCTTGTCTCACCGGAGATCGATATTTTTATTGGATTTAAGTGGAGGCAAAGCAGTGCTGCCAACAGGCAAAATCGCCATTGTGCCTACCAGGAGTTTCCGTGCATTTTTTCTAGAGCCGAACACCCTCTCGTAAGTCAATATTCAGGGTGGTATGAAACGTAAGAAAGAAATGAAAGATAGGACATTTCAGTGAAATATTTCGTGAAATTCCACGAGGCTGTGAAATATTTCATATTAGCCCCTAATAAATATTAGGGGCTAGATTATGCAACCCCCTTTCAAACACACGAATATAGAAAAAAGTTACAATTTTTACATTTTGCGAAACATGAAAAGGAACCGGTATTTTAAAATCGGTATCTTCCATTTCCTGGAATGTCATGAAATATTTCACGTGAAATTTCAAGAACTTATTTTTCATGAAATTTTGCCGCCTTGGCGATATCCGTTCGTTTCGGCCATCTTGACGGAAAAAAATGGATTGCTGATTTACCAATTAAGTTATTGTTCAAAAATATGTCCAACATGCTTCAAAAATGTGCATTTTACAACTGGGGAGGTTAAATTTGCATTTATTTAATGTAAAATCTACATTGGAACAAGTCGGACACTATTTATAACTACAAAATTGTTACAAAATTGCTACAAAATCAGCAATTTCATTTTTCCGTGTTTTTTGCGGCACGCGCGGGTCCTGCCGGGACCCTGTGTTCCGCTCTCGACAAACACTCGCGCTGGCAGGAGCGGGCGCCCACGCTGGAGACCGTGGGGTCGGGGGTTGGGGGAGGGGGGGGGGTGGTTTGCAGACTCGCTCTCTATAAATACGCCTGTTACGTATGAGCCCAACTAATTAGCGAAGGCATAAGCAAGGTCTTAGCAGTCCAGAACTCGGCTCCTCAAATCGGTGCATGGATACGTAACACCCGTCTCGATCGTTATGGATGAGACGGCATTTTTCGGTCGAGTCCGAGTCGAGGTGCTCATTACTCAATTAATAGTGTCATATTTAATATGAATGAGACGTTTATGTTGACATCAAACACCGTTTCAAACTCTTTGAATCCCCGACTTTTAATTATTTTATGCACAGTGTTGTACCTTGCGGCCATAAAAATTTAAAACTGGAGTTCCTCGACTTTCCTAGGTTTCTTTTACAAATCGTCGTTACACACGTGGACTACATTTGTTTACAAGAATATGATTATGCAACGTTTGTCCAAAATTTTGCTGAGTTTTGCCGACAATCGGAGAGAAAATCAGTCAATTGAATACACCCCACAGGCTTCTGGTAAAAATACGAGTGTACGAGTAAATACAAGTAATGATAAATTTACGAGTGGAAATTTTGCTATGTTGATGTGTAGTGACGATGACTTAATAATTTTTCCTTGACGTTTCAAGATTTCCACTGACTTTTAACACGGTTGCCACAGAATTTGGTAAATGAAATTCCCTGACATTTTCCTGATTTCCCTGACACATTTTGGTGAAATTCCCTGACAGTTGAAGATCTGACGGATGGTTAGGAAGGCATAATTGAAAATAGTTTCCAGGCGAAATCTCTTGTTCAAAATCTCAAACTCATTCTAGAAAGCAACAATATTATATTAGACTTCCAAAAACTGTTCAACTAACTGTAGCGAAGAAAAATCTTGAGATAGAAAATAAATAGTACGATAAAATCAACGGAATCAACTTCATTAAAGAAGATAAAATAAAAAATCTCCTTCATTCAAATTTTCCACACATTTCCGCGATTTTCGTCATTTTCCCTGACTTTTTAAAATGCCCTAACATTTACCGGTTTTCATTGACTGTGACAACCCTGTTTTTATTTCCTGTCATGTCCCGGTTTTTTCGGTATTGCCCGAGCGTGGCAACCCTGCAGTTCTATTTTTTTCTTTTCTCTTTGGTTATGCGTTAACCAAGGTGGTTTCCAAAATCTGCGCGCAGATACCACAATCTTCAGAGAGATCTGCTGTAATGTCACTGGGTGCCCGTCTTTTTGCTGCAGTTCTGTACGAATATAAATCAATTTTTTTCGCATTGATGAGCTGATCGTGAGACTT
Source organism: Bemisia tabaci (assembly GCF_918797505.1). NCBI lineage: Eukaryota > Metazoa > Arthropoda > Insecta > Hemiptera > Aleyrodidae > Bemisia > Bemisia tabaci. The sequence goes on along the minus strand of NC_092796.1, from coordinate 3,424,494 downwards.
CGGTTCATCAGTCGGTTCTCTCGATTGACACGATCGGCACTCTCGACTGAAGGATCAGTCCTCTGACCAAAAAGCACTTAAAGAACTGTTCGGTTCCTAGCATTGACGGATCTAGAAAATTGACAACATCGTTTATTCTCCTTTTAAACTCCTGGAGAACTATCGATTTTTAGAGGGGTCTGGTGCTCTAAACAGAGTCGATTATTTAACATAGGTTTAAATGGAGGAAATCCTGTGTTGCCAAATTGCTAGATTCGCTGTGTCTACTAAAACAGACGGGCCAAAAATCAGTAATTTTACAATACTTTTTCAGTACATTCCCAAAAAATTCAGTACCCCCTCAATAGAAAAATTCAGTACTTTTTCAGTACCTCCATTTGACGAAAGTCCGAAAATTTCAAAGATTTGAATTTTTCGCTCAAACTGAGACAAAATTGACAAAAAAAATGAAAAAAATTCCGGACCTTTTGAGGAATTTCCGCACTTTTTCAGTACTTCCGGACCCCCCTCAAAAAATCGGTACAATTTCCAGACTTCCCGGAATTCCCGGACTTAGCACCCTGTTAAAGTTGGTAGAATGGAGATTTTTTCCCGTGCGTTCTCTCCCTACGTGAGCCTCTGGCGAGTCTGGACGGACTCTGCGGCGCGGCGCATGCGGTATCTGCATGGAGCATGGAACTCATGCGGAATTCTAGCGCCGGCTGGTCGCTCTCGTTATCGCTCCCATTGAGAGACTCATCACCCACGCCCACCTACTGACACACAGCCAGCGCCGGCCGGAGCAGCGTCTGCGGCGCGGCGTGTGCAATCGTGGGTGTCATGCTCGAATTGACATGAGGCGCAGGCGCAGCGCCGATGAGATGCGATGCCGTAACGCAAGGACCCGCAGCCGTAGAGATTAAACGCACCGAGAAGACACAGACACGCTGCTCCACCTCTGCCTCCGTCTTCGTCGCCCTCCTTCACACGCAACGATTACCGCACTCCGAGAACTCATCCACCGAACGAGAGTACCTATATTGAGAGAGTATGGCCACTGGAGTTACCACCTCTGATTGGCTCAGCCATCTTAGGCTAAATGGAACCCTTAGGACCCAAAAATGGCGGACGCCATAAAGTTAATGTAATGCAAAATGATTCATTATGTAGTTGTCTTTGCTTATCGTAACGAGAACTTTACCCAAATGCACTATTGCGACTTTTTTACATATTTTTAAGGCTAATCGTGTGCAATTTTTGAGAAAAATGATCTTGGATGTAGTAAGGTTGGCAGCAAGTGCGGTTGGTGATAACCGTCAAAAGTTGGCAATGACCCCCCTCCCATCCTCAAAAACCAAAACAAAGCACCGCCATTTTTGGGTCCTAAGCCTCTCCATGGGACCCAGTGGCCATACTCTCTCAATATAGGTACTCTACACCGAACGGTTGGCCCTTGCGCCGACGCGCGACGGGTTCAGAGCTGAACGTCACGTCGCGTCATAAATGCACCGCGTTAAGCAGAAAGGAAACCAAGCCATGTCAGCAGTGTTCGAAACTCACCTTTGAGTTTCAGGAGCCATGTGGCCCATCAAGCTCAACTTTGAGGGGCCATTGAAGATTTTTTAGGGGCCGAATTGACTTTTTGGGTGCATATCACGGCGCGTTTAGTGAAAAGTTAGACTCGAGATGTTGTAGGTGCAGAAATAGTAGCTGTAACTTGAGCAGGAGAAAAGCTCCAAAAATCACCAAACAGAAAAATTAGAATTGGGGGGGGGGGGGGGGGAGACTTGGGATTTTTAGGGGCCACGATGGCGCAGAGCCTTCATTTTTTAAGCGCCATGACCGATTTTTTGGGCGCATTAGTCGCGTTGGCGCCTGTGAGTTTCGAGCACTGCACATCAGCTATTGCCAAATAAATGGGCAAATTAATATTTTACAAGAGACCGGATTCCTTTGAAACTTTTAAAGAATGCTTCGTATTATGCAGACAATTCACTGAAATTTGCACACAAATCCGCACAACCGATTTCATGTAAAGAACTAAATTGCCCAGTTAAATTTGGCAATAGCTGATGCGGCTTAGTTCATTCCTGCTTAACGTGGCCAAAATCACCCATGGGTACCCGGTACTGTCTACATTATCAGAATTTCTTTAATTCTTTCGTTTTCCACTCCCATGACTTCTCGCTGACTTTCCTGGTTTTTCCGGATTCCGAAAGTTTCTTTTACTGGCGAATACACCTGAACAGAGAAAAAAACTTCGTGTGCGGGAACAGAACTTGAAGTCGGATGGATGGCTCTGAAGTTTTCGGATCGCACATCCAAAAACTTGTGGTCCACCGGCCGAAGTCCAGGTCAAACACCTGAAATACTTCAACAGATACCGAAGTACTTCAGATGTGTGAACCGAACCCCTCGGTAAAAACCGCAGTACTTCAGAGTTTGACCCGAACTTCGGCAGGTGGACCTCAAGTTTTCGGATGCGCGATCCGAAAACTTCAGAGATCCATATGACCTTAACTTCGAGCCCCACACATGAAGCTTTTTTCTCCGTGTGCCATTCGTTAAACTTTGAATAATACTGCAACTTCTGGAGATTCGAAAGGCCTAATTGAATAAGGTTGTAACCGCTGACAGTAAAGTTCTGAGAAAACAAGAAAAAGTTTGATTTCTTCAACAGTTTTTCGTTCTATTTGGAAAAATCAACTAATATTTCTACGGATCATCTGCAATAAGACAACAATCACACGAGTGGGGTCATTACCTCGAATTAAAAAGCTTTTTATGAGAAAAACAGTTGAATTGAATTCAGAGGTACCTACAATTATGTTTTTCGCTTCTTTTAAAAAAAAAAAAAAAAAATGTTTTTCCATTTTTGCAAAGAGACAGTTGGTTGGATTACAAATTCTTTGTACTTGTAAAAGCTTCAATCGTGTGTACCTATGCATAAAAAAAATTTCACCCCGATAAAACTGCAAGAATATCAGTTTACATCAACGGACATCCATTTTTAAGGATTTTGCATTTTCAACACCTTTTCGTAGGTTAAAGCATCCTAAGTTGAGATTCTTTATCTTTTTTCCCTCTTCCCTCCCTTAAATATTGCTGAGCTCTCTTTGTTTCTACAGTTACGTAATTATTATAATTATTCGAGAGATCTATCATGACCTCGCTCGGCATTCCTCTTTAGCTTGTAAACTATCCGTCTATCCAGTCGAGATTGTCAAGTCATACATTTGAAAATCGTTTTAATGCTCATCTAAAAATAGAGCAGGGGAGTTCCGCGATCTGAGCACATTATCAATCGTATCACACTAATGCAAAAATAGTGGCGGCCTACTCGGCTAGAATTTCCACTGGACTGACTTCTTCAAAGCAATGGATATGTTAACTATGTTACGTAAAAAGTGAGCTTAAGTTACGTCGGTCGGATTGGAAAAAAATCTGTAATTTTTTCAAGGAGCTCAGGTCTTGATGCTTCACTGAGAGATTTATTTCATTCAATAAGGAGGAATTAACTTCTTTAGGTGTAAAGCATTATTTTAGCTTTGTAAGCGGTGAAAAAGTTCTGTATTACTCCTGCAGGAATAGGATCAGAGCAAAATTTTAATAGACTAGAATAACTTTCTACTCTCTTTTAATGAGTATATGAGATCTAAATGAGAATTTGAAGAAAATCAATGCCAAGAGATGAACAAAAAGGAGAAGGAAAATAAAAGGAACAGGAGAAACGAGTAGGTAAAGTGGCGCACATTGACATTTTTCATTCCAAAAACGTTCCTGGTGTTTGCATTAACTGGTCAATAAAATTCCCTCTATTATGTTGATGAATTGAAGATTCAAATATACAATTCAAGAGGTAATTCATAGCTGACCAAGTTGAGACCTGAATATGAAAAGTATCTAAGCGATTTATGAGAAGATCCCCGATTTCTGGATAGGGTGTCTACTTTAGCAGGCTGGCTAAAAATCAGTACTTTTACAGTACTTTTTCACTACATTCCCAAGAAATTCAGTACCTCCTCCACAGAAAAATTCAGAACATTTTCAGTACCTCCTACACAGAAAAATTCAGAACATTTTCAGTACCTCCATTTCACAAAATTCGAAAAATTTCAAAAATTTGAATTTCTCGTTCAAATTGGGACAAAAGTGACAAAAAGATTCCGGACCTTCTAGCGGAATTTCGCACTTCTCCAGTACTTCCGGACCGCCTTAAAAAAATCAGTGCTATTTCCGGACCTGCAGACACCCTGCTGGAACAGATTCCTTAATTTTCCCTGAAATGCTTCATTCCCTGGAGAATCCTACTTTTTCCCTATCTTAGACAGCGGAACGCAGGATTTAATACTCGGCCGTTTCAATCAATAGGATCTCTACATTTTCCCTTCGTCTTCTTTATCCATAGCTTTGTCGATCAAAATTAATAATCAGGCCACTACCAGGTCATATTTCTGTAAAAAATCGATTCCCTTGATCAACTTCCCAACCTTGAGACGAGCATACGTCCCTACATCAAAGAATCGACGAATCAAGACACTATCACGCGTCAAATCGTCGCTTCTCTGACGAAAGGACACATCTCAATTTCCACGTAAGCTTTATTTTACATACAAATCCATGCTTTTCGCAGCTCATGCGGAAATCGTTATACGCCCATACGTCGGAGGAGCGACGAAATGACGGTCGACGTCTATGACGATCTGGCAAGGCGGGAGCTCAGGATGCTGCGTACGAGATGAGGATGAGATGAATGGCTATAGGTGAGAGCATCTCTTCATCGAGGTGGTCATCGCATCGTGCATTCGAGCATTCGAGCATTCGTGTCGGCGCAATTGCCCTTTCGGGGAAATGCATCCTGATCATCTTGATTGAGACGCATCGGATGCTCGGGTCCGAGAGGATTTCACAAAGCTCAATCCAGGCAACATGACAATAGCACATTAAAGCCAAGTCCTAGTGTCTAATTCTGTCGAGCTACGGAAGAACGCCGTATGGGCCTTCAGACGTTGCCAAGCTTCCTTTGACAAAAACCGAATGGGTCAGTTGCGATGGTCACAGAATCATGTTTTAATGCTCGAATCTTAATGAGTAGCTAAAAATTATAAGATCCGTCCAAACAGGAACTTTCTAAGTTCAATATTAGTATTGTGAAAATCCGCGGGTTTTTAACGTCATCCACCGCGGTATAGTGACACCCTTGGTTTCTTCCACCTTGCTTTCTTCCACCTTGCTTTCATCAGTCAGTGATGCACTGAGGGTGTCACCACCGGGATGAATGACAAAAAAAACCTGACTTTTCAAATGGCGATATTTCGGTTAATATTGAGCGTAGAAAGTTCATGTTGGGGCAGATCTTATTATTCTTAGCTAATCCACAAGAATCAAGCATCAAAACACGATTCTGTGACCAGCGCAACTGGCCCATTTACTGGGGAAATTGTGAATATTTTCCCCCAAAATTTTCAGACGATTTTGCACGCTGTTTAATGTAAATATCTGAAATTTTAAAGGGAAAATGTGCATGGATGTCGTAAAAAATACATGCTTTATGAAGGGAAACTTGGCAACTCTCGAATTTTCGTGCAGCGTTCTTCCTTAACACGGCAGAATTCAAGCCGAGTCGGTTACAATCAAGAAATGCCTTGAAGGAGGAGTGGATTCTAGATTTTTCCTATGTGATTGATGTTGTTTTTGAGTCATTTAAACACTTGAATTCATATGAGATGCAGTCGTGGCAAGAGTTCGTGACGACCCACACCTATGCAAAAGAGGGAGGCACGCTTGTAATGAAAAGATTTTTCGGGGGGGTGTGGAGGTAAGTGACATCTAGGACAAAGGGAGAAGGAGAGGTCAAAGGTCGGGAAAAATGGGTTACGTTATTCATGGACGAACCCTCACTACTTTTCAGCAAAAAAAGGAAAGTTGTGAAAAGTGAGAGATGAATTAATCCGGGAAATCCGGGTACCCTCATTAATTATTGTAATAATAGGACGTATTTCTATCAAACGGAACTATGTGCATTATGACGTGAGCCCTGTTATGGACATATTCGTATGGGTCTCAGGGCTAATGTCTTAACGCACATAGTTCGGTTTGATAGAAATACATCCAATTAGTTTTCAGTTCAATGAAGACATTTTCTTTTGTGAGCTTGCACTGGCCTTTCACCTGGGAAACCCGAAATGTAGGGATATTTTGGAAATCGAAGCCACTCTTTTGTTTTCGAGAACAACAAGGAAAACTTTGGAGACCTCGAGGGCTCGGAACTTCTGGTACTTTGGTCAGTCGAAGTCGCGCAGCCGTAGGGGTTGAGCTTAAGCGTAGAGGATAATCAAATCGGAAGTATATTTTATCGGAAATATATTCATCTTGGGACCGCGTGTGATAGTCGTGTTATTCAAGTGCATTACCATCAGTGTAGTTTCGTGTTCGGTACTTTAGTTTCGTGTTCGATACTTTATTATTAAAATTTTTCTCTGTGAATTATTTCGTGAATATAGAAGGTGCAGTGAATAGTTGAACAACCTTACTTTCCGCAAGTTTTCTATCCGTCGAAAGTTTTAGTCTACGAGCCTCTACTTTTTCTGCCCAGTACGATAGTTTGCCGTGTTTCATAATTAGTGGAGTTTCTGTTTGTCACTCGTATCGGTTGTCATTGCGCGGATTTTCGGTAGTGCTTTTTCAGTGATATTTCGGTGAAGTTTGATTTAAGGATATCGTTTCGAAAGTCATTTTGCTCACGTGTATTCCTCAGGTTGATTCGGTAAGTCACTTGATGTCATCAACAAAATGTTTTTTTTTCTTCTTTTTTTCATTTTTTTACGAGAGAAGTGTGGTTACATTTAATACGGATGACTTAAGTGCGAAACCACGTATTTCCAGTATTTATGCTACCATTTTATTTTTTCGAGGAAAATCAAGTCGACTGTTTGGCTTGATATCTTTACAGAACACTGAAAAAAAACACATTGGATCTAGAGTCCAGACTCTTGAAAACATTGACAAGAAAGAATAATCCTGATTCAATCGGATTTTTGCTTGAATCAAAACGAAATCCGCTTAAATTAAGAGGCTTTGTTTTTAATTTAAGTTAGATTCTGATTGAATCAAGAGTACTTTTTCTTGTTGATGTTTTTTTAAGAGTCTGGACTCTAGATCCAATGTGTTTTTTTTTCCCCGTGAATATTTTGCTAAAAGAGAGGGAAAATCGAGGTAGTTTTCGAGGAATAAGTTGACTAGTTTTACCAAGAAAAAATAAAGTGTAACAGGAGGTCCGGGACGTCGCAGACGGAGGTAGGTGGTTTCGTACTTCGGCCATCGATAAATAATTTAAGAATCCCTGTGGGCGATAATCTTTTGATTTTCTCGAGATTCTTTTCACAATCAGTGGAGTTATCGAGGTATTCAGCGTATTGAAGTGTGTTGCAATTTTTTGCATTTGCGAAGTACCTAACTTCTTCATAAATCGATGGCCAAAGTGGAAAATCATGCATTTCTATTGTGGTGTCATTAAATTTCCACCTTTATTTTATTTTTTTCGAAGAGAAACAAGCAAACTTCATAGCTTGAAATTTATACAAAGTATTCTGCAAACATTGAAAAAAAATCACGGAAGTTTTAAAGAAATTAGGTAGACCAGTTCCCCCGAGAAAAAATGAAGTATGACAGAAAATCTGTTGAGTAGCAGACGGAAACGCGTGTTTCTACACTTAAGGTGATTCGTGGGACGCGATACTTTGTGTTAGAACGGCATGCGATATATCGCATCACTTGGTTCCATTTTTTCAGTTACTCGTCATTTTTCTCCAATTTTGAGATCGTGATTCTGTTGTCAGGAGACTAAAGCACCCACTTACCAATTTTAACAAAGAAATTCAACGTACTAAAGGCGTGGTTTTTTTAGAGAGAAAACATCGCATTCGATACTGATGTCGAAACTGCACTTGAGTGCGATATTTTCTCTCTAAAAAAACCACGCCTTTATTGCGTTGAATTTAATTGTTAAAATTGGTAAGCGAGTGCTTTAGTCTCCTGACAACAGAATTGCGATCTCAAAATTGGAGAGGAATGACGAGTAGCTGAAAAAATGGAACCAATGGATGCGATAAATCGCATGCCTTTCTGACACTAAATATATCGTCCATCAAATCTCCTTAAGTCGTCGATATGAAAATGTTTAATCGTTGAAAATTGATTATTATTGAATACATTATGTGAGAATATTGTAATTTTGTGGTAAAAAAAAAAAAAAAAAAAAAAAAAAAAAAACAGTTTTATTCCATTATTTTTCAACATTATTTCAATTTATCTGTTAAGCTGTTCCATGTACTAGACAATGTGCAACAATGCGTTACGTTGAATTTATCTCTAAAAGGGTTTAATTTTTTTCTTTGCAGCCAATTCGAAGAAGGGGATGAACGAGGATGGGAATCTTCACCCTCCGCATCAGAGCTGTTCCTGACCTTGCAGATCATCGCTTCTTCACGGTAAGATCTCTCCAGCTTCCTCCTATTTCGAAAATTAAGGTGATTCGATGAACGCCATATTTTGTGACAGAACGGCATGCGATATATGGCATCGATTAGTTCCATTTTTCGGCGACTCATCATTTTTCTCGAATTTTGAGATCGCAATTCTATTGTCAGGAGACTAAATAATTCACTTACCAATTTTGATGAACAAATTCAAAGTATTAAAGGCGTGAGGAAAATAGAGGAAAAATACTGCATTCGAATGGGATATTTTGTCTCATAAAAAAAACCCACGACTTCATTACGATGAATTTGTTTGTCAAAATTTGGAAGATGAATTCTTTAGTCTCTCGACAACAGAATTGCGATCACAAAATTCGAGAAAAATGACGAGTAGCTGAAAAAATGAAACCAATCAACGCGATATTTCGCATGTCGTTCTGGCACAAAATATGGCGTTCATTGAATCACCTCAACTTCTAATGAATCGGTTACTGTCAATAATTTCAATTCTTGAAATGGGCTGATAAAAAAATTGAGGGGCTTGGAGGACAAGGCGCATAAGTGCAGTTTTTGAAGAAGTTGAGATTTTAATGATTTCAAGTAAAACTAGTCTAAGTGCATGTTTTGTGAAAAATTCCCTCTCAAATTTCAATTTTTAAGCTTCAATATGTCAATTTGGACTTTCTTTCCGCCATAAGGATTCGTGTAATTTTGAGACTTCAAATACATATTTCTCGATAATGATTTCAAGTAAAACTAGTCTTAGTGGATATTATGTGAAAAATTCACTCTCAAATTTCAATTTTTAAGCTTTAAAAAGTCAGTTTTAACTTTCTTTCCGCCATAAGGATCCATGTAATTTCGAGACTTCAAACACATATTTCTCCAGGTAGCAAAAACTGCACTTACGCGCTTTGTCCTACAAGCCTCTCATTCTTCCTCAAACGCTGATCATCGCCGCTGTCATCATTCAGGCGATTTTAGGTAAAATCAACTTAAGGTGATTCGATGGACGCCATATTTTGAGTCAGAATGGCATGCGATATATCGCATCACTTGGTTCCATTTTTTCAGTTACTCGTCATTTTTCTCCAATTTTGAGATCGTGATTCTGTTGTCAGGAGACTAAAGCACCCACTTACCAATTTTAACAAAGAAATTCAACGTACTAAAGGCGTGGTTTTTTTAGAGAGAAAACATCGCATTCGATACTGATGTCGAAAGTGCACTCGAATGCGATATTTTCTCTCTAAAAAAACCACGCCTTTATTACGTTGAATTTCATTGTTAAAATTGGTAAGCGAGTGCTCTAGTCTCCTGACAACAGAATTGAGATCTCAAAATTCGAGAAAAATGACGAGTAGCTGAAAAAATGAAACTGATGACGCGATATTCTTATGTCGTTCTGGCACAAAATATGGCGTTCATCGAATCACCTCAACTTCTAATGAATCTGTTACCGTCAATAATTTCAATTTTTGAAATGGGCTGCTAAAATATTTGAGGGGCTTGGAAGACAAGGCGCATAAGTGCAGTTTTGAAAAAGTTCAGATTTTAATGATTTCAAGAAAAACTAGTCTTAGTGCATATTTTGTGAAAAATTCCCTCTCAAATTTCAATTTTTAAGCTTCAAAAAGTCAGTTTGAACTTTCTTTCCGCCATAAGGATCCATATAATTTCAAAACTTCAAACACATATTTCTCGAGGTAGCAAAAACTGCACTTACGCGCTTTGTCCTACAAGCTCCTCATTCTTCCTCAACGCTGATCATCGCCGCTGTCATCATTCGGGCGATTTTAGGTAGAATCAACTTAAACTACATTTCGTCGCTCCTCTGACGTAAGGGCGTAACTTGATTTCTACGTGACCCCTGTGCTCCGTACAACTCTATGCTTTCTAAGGCTCATGTAAAAATCTAGATACGCCCTTACGTCAGAGGAGCGACGATTTGACGGTGCTTAGTTTTTCCTGATGTTCTGTTTCTGTAATACTGAAGAACTACGGAACATAATGCCTTGAAACTGTCTTATTTTTCCAAGATTCTGCAGAATAAACTATTCACTGAATTCGCTACGACAGGATTCAGCTTCATTTTTTGTCATTTCCCGGACGAAGAAACGTAACTCCATTCCAAGGTTGTCAAATTGATTCAAAGAATTCAATTTTTCACAAATACGAGAAAGCGAAATCTTTATCCAAAATTTATTTTCGTTTTTCATAAGATCAGCGGAAAAATCAGTGAAATGTACAATTAATACCTAACATTTTCCTTTACAAATTCAAATTTACGAGGCGAAATCTGGCAACGATGAAATGAACCACATTTTGCAAAAAGGAACCATACTATTTCTGGCTCATTTTAGAAACAACGTATATGCGATTGGTTTCCCTGTGCAGAACGGTGGTTTTATGGAAGAGTCAAAAATAGTGGTTCCTTATTGCAAAATGTAATCCAAATGTAGTTATGTTCTTTCGTGGGAGGTAACGACGAATTGGACTGCATTTTGCAATTTGGAACTATAAATTCTGGCTCATCTGAAAAAAACACTTATGTGCAAAGGGATACTAATAGCACATGCGTTTTTTTTAAAACCGGGCCAGAATTTATAGTTCCAAATTGCAAAATTCAGTCCAATTGAGGGAGGAAAATAGATTAAAAAGCCTCCCAATGAATGGGCCCCGTTTCGTCGCTCCTCTGACGAAAGGGCGAATCTTAATTTCCTCGTGAGCACTGGGTCACATTCAAATCCATGCTTTCTGTGGTTCATGTGAAAAGTGAGATACGTCCTAATGTCAGAGGAGCGACCTTTTTTGAAACCCGGGGATTTCATTCGTACGTGACCGAAATGAAACCTTATGATGAGACAAGCCTCCGGTAAAAATTTTAGCTTGAGGATACGTTTGGTTTTGGACAGTGGCGTGGCGTGAATTGCGATGTATCGATTCTCATGCCATTTAAAGCTATGGTAAAGAATCGATTATTAAGGTGTTAGCTGCGAACACCCTGTCTATCGATCCTTTTTCATAGGTTTAAATGGCATGACAATCGATATATTGCAATTCACGCCACGCCATTGGTTTTGGAGCTACAGCGTTGCAAAGTTTGCATGTTTGAGTCTTAAAAATCTTCATATTTTTGAAGAATTTCTTCCAAAAGCCAATTTCAAAGTAATGTAAGTTTCAAGTAAACATGACGCGTAACTGAAAAATTATAAGAAAATCCGTAGTAAAAGTTTCAAATTGTGGATGAGCCGTAAATAGCAGTACAACGTTGCAAAAATTACATTCTTGCCCTTTAAAAATACCCATTTTTTATAGTTTTGTATATTGTAGCAGTATTTGAGACATAAAATATACAATTAGAGATACTCGCAGACTCATAGTAAAATTTATATCAGTATACGATAATTTTAGGCAATGCAGCGTTGCAAAGTTTAGACGTATAGCATAGATTTAATCAGTATACGATAATTTTGGGCAATACAGCGTTGCAAAGTTTACATCTTTCATCTATGAAAATGTCTACTTTTTCTTGTTATTGTATTGGAGACAAGATACAATATGAGTTAATGGTTAATAGTGTGAAGCGGAATGTGGAGGCTTTATGTTGATCCTGGGTGACAATTGCATTAAAATAACATCGTTGCAACTTTTATCTGCTTTCCTTTTAACATTCGATTGTATAAAATTAGTTAAAAATAAGGATACTTCCAACAGTTATTTTACTTTAAAATGTAATTCCAGAGGATTTTTGGAATACAATGGATGATTCAGCATCAGCGTTGCTTTCAAGATCTGAAATATTCTGCCTAGACATAGTTGCAAATTCAACCTTTTTTTAGGTGTAATGAAGAAACTAACATAGGATATGGAGGCGTTTGGGTTTTTTTAAGTAGAAATAAATCTTGATACAGACGATACATTCATTATGCCTTAAAAAACTGAGTATGTTGAACGTAAGAATGGAAGATTTTGAAAATATTAAAGAAATGAAAAAAAAAAAAAAAAAAAAAAAAAAAAAAAAAAAAAAAAAAAAAATGCAAAGTAAATTAAATGAACGAAAAATAATAAATACACCAACAAAACAATAAAATATAATTTAAAACCTAAATAGAATATTTAAATCACTGTTGCGTTAATGTATAAAAAACCCAGACGCCTCCTTAAGAGAGAATTTTAAAATTATTTAAATATGACTTTTGGAGGGTGAAAGTTTAAAATTGGCATCATGTTGAGGCGTTTTCTATAGATTTGAAGGCAAGACAGGACTGATACTGAAGCATCGCACGAATAAAATATTTTGAAGGAAGAAGATAAAAAACTATAAAAAATACAAAAATAAAAAAAAATGAAAAATAATGTACGGTAGAAAGTCATATAAAAATGAAAGAAAAAAATGTCAATGTAAATAAAAAAATAAGCAAAATCAAATAACTACTGGAAGCATCTTTATTTTAAAATCGTCTATTATTTATTGCTTGGAGAGAATTGTGAATAAACTTGGCGAAAGTATTATTGCAAAAACCAATTGTCACTTGGAACAGACATCAGACCTTGATATTTTGGATTGGTATGAGGGATGATACCCATTGATTTTATCTTAAACTGGAAAAAAAAATTTAAAAAAAAAATCATATTTCGTTGAGTTCAAAATTGTGAGCTTGGCAACGCTGTATCACTACAAATCAATCTTACATCTGCAGATAACGTTAATGGTTTATTTCATAAAAAAAAAAAAAAAAAAAAAACAAAAAAAAACAAAAAAAAACAACAAAAAAAACAAACAAACAAACTCTGAACTTAAAAATAAAAACATTTTTAAAGCTTATATACATAAACTTTGCAACGCTGTATCGTTTAATCTATACTTACACTCGCGGTAAAACTTTTACACACGACTAATCTTATCGTAGAATTTCAGCTAAACCACATTATCATACCTTTACGTGGTCAATAAGTTCGTTTTTTAATTCAAAAACGGAACAAAATGAGCATTTTTATGGGTCTGTGATGTCAAGTTTGCAACGTTGTATCAACAGAATTAACAGCATTAACGTAGAAAAATTATTTATTATTAACGTATTTTTTTAGAAAAATGTACACTGTCTGTTGATAAAATGTCTCAAAATATCATGAAACATCCAATGACAGTTGTTTACAGAAAGTAAGATACTTGATAATACGATAATCTTTAAAGCTTAAATATGGAAACTTGTCAACGCTGTATTTCTAAAACCAGACGTATCCTCAAGCTAAGATTTTTACTGGAGACATGGGTCATCATAGAGCAAAGTAACAATATGTAACAATTTTGGATGATTATTCATGAATTTCCAGAGTGCCTCGTGTCTTTGGAAGAATTTTTGACGAGCCGGGGTCTAAAAGTGCGTCGTGGTGGAAATTAACTGTTAAACCTTGTTAGGTTATCGACTGCTTTACTTCCTTCTTGCCTTCAATCTGGTGAAGATTGAGCAGAGAGCGCCGAGAGCGGTCTGAGTCAACGTTACTTAATTTGAACTAAATTTTGCAATTCGGAGCTACAATTTCTGGCTCATCTATAAAAACACTTATGTGCATATGATACTATGAGTACTTACGTTGTTTCTAAACTTGAGACACAAATTTTAGTGCTCAATTGCAAAATGCAGTCCACTTGTGTGTGGATCTGTGTAAAAAGAGCCTCTCCTCCGAGAGAAAATTGTTCTTAACTTATTGCGAACACATGAACAACATTTTTCTACAACCTAGGAATTTTTGTCTTCAAGCTTCACGACAGTTTTTGAGATTTAGGATCAAATTTCCTGAGTAAAGGAATTTTGTCCTCAGAAAGATAGGTCTCCTCTTACAGATCTGGTCACTGGTAAAAGGGGCCCGGCATATTGTTATGAAAGGTAGCTTCCACATGAATAATAAGTTTTCCTCCGCTCCAATAGCCTCCAGACTCATTTGGACCACATTTTGCAATTGGGAACTATAATTTCTGACTCAGTTTAGAAATAACTTATGAGCCATTATTTTCCCGATGCACAAAAGTGTTTTTAAGGATGAGCCAGAAATTTTAGTTCCTAATTGCAAAATGTAGACCATTTAACCCTCGTCTGTCACATATACTTAAGTAGAACTGACCAGACGTTTAAATGTAAAACTTGTCTCCCGTTCGAAGGAATGTAACTCCATTCCAAGGTCACCAAATTGACTCAAACAATTAATTTATTTTACAAAGTTATGCCTGTGCAATTTTCAGGCACAACTTTGTAAAACAAATTAATGAAAATGTGCCTGTGTAATTTTTATTTTAATTTTGCATGAAATCTCGGGGAAAATTATCAATGAAATTTCCAGTTAGGAAAGTTCAAGATCCTCCTACTTAATATGCAATTTGCGAGGGGACATTTGGCAACATTGAAATGAAGTTACGTTCTTTCACGCGCGAAACGATGAGCTCTCTTAAGTTTAGTTTTACTGTGCCGAGGCAAGTGAACCACCAAAACTTTCATTATTGCTATACTAAAGGTTGTTTTGCAAAACGAAAAAAAATCCGCCTGAGGTTACTGTTTTACGACTAATATTTAGAATCTGTCTTGGTCAATTTTGCTCTTTCAATGATAATTTGTATTGAAAGTGTTGATTTACAACATTATGGTAGTAGTTTTTGTGTAATTTTTGGTTTGTTGGGTAGCCAGTGCTATGGGTTAAAATAAACTGTTAGCTCACGTTAACTTGAAATTCAGGAACTTAATAGTCGAAGCTTTTCGGCCTCAGCCGTCGTCAGGACTTAGCAAAAAGCACAGTTTGAGACAATAAATGATTAATTTTGATTAATATCAGTTCATACATATGATGAACGAGTGTGTTTCGGTGTAGATGTGTTTCATTGAGTTTCTTATTGATTCAACGTTATTTCTACCGGAATAAATGATAAAAAATGGACGGCTCATGCAGTGGCGTGGCGTGCTTTGCGATATATCGGTTTATCGGCCATTTAAACCTATGGAAAAGGATCGATAAACAGGGTGTTCGTAGCGAACACCTTAATAATCGATTTTTTACCATGGATTTAAATGGCATAACAATCGATATATCGCAATTCACGCCACGCCACTGGGATCGCGAGTTCTTCTGTCCTCAGGACTTTTGTCTAGGAATGAGATTCTTGATTATAAATAAGATGTTCAACATTTTTCTACTGCTCACCATTTTGAGACTTCTCCTAACTTCGAAAGAAGTGACCGAATCACTTCCTTCGTCAATTCTCTGTCTCGGTGACGGAGTATGCGTTTGTCTTCTGAAGCACTGTCAGAAGTCTATTACTGGCTACTAGATTCCCTGGGGATCAAATAGACTATATTCTACGATAAAAAAAACTACTATTTACGGCTCATTCGTGAAAGTACCTCTTCGTATACGGTAAAATCAAAGTTTGAGGAGAGGGAGAAGAATAGAAAGAGGAGGAAGAAGATAAGAGAAAGAACAGGAAGAAAAGAGAGAAGAGAGGAGAGAAAAGAAGAGACATGGGAGAAGAAGAAGAGAAGAATAGAGAGAACATAAAAGAGAATAAAATAGTGAAAGCACACAGTAAAACAGTGAGAGGGAAAGCGAGAAGGAAATTGAGAAGGAAAGCGAGAAGGAAATTGAGAAGGAAAGCGAGAAGGAAATTGAGAAGGAAAGCGAGAAGGAAATTGAGAAGGAAAGCGAGAAGGAAATTGAGAAGGAAAGCGAGAAGGAAAGCGAGAAGAAAAGCGAGAAGGAAAGCGAGAAGAAAAGCAAGAGGAAAAGCGAGAAGAAACGTGAGAAGAAAATCGAGATAAAAAGCGAGAAGGAAAGCGAGAAGGTAGTAGTAGTAAAATAATTTTATTTTAAAGCGGTGCTTTAGCATCTAAGGCCATTTACACCTCTAAAGAGGGCAATAACAATAATAAATTTACATGGAAATATCAGTAAAAATACAAAAAGGTTGAGGGAAAGGTTAAATTTTGAGATTAGTGGAGCGCATAAATTCAAAAAGTTTAACAGGATGAGTATTCAGAAAAAGCAAGAGGAAAAGCGAGAAGAAAAGTGAGAAGAAAATCGAGAGGAAAAGCGAGAGGAAACGTGAGAAGAGAGAGAAAAGGGTCTGGTGCCGGAGCCTCCTCGTGGTGGACCTGGGGCGGGTCTCTGACCCGTGCCAAACGCCGGCAAACTGTTGTGATTCTGCACCCTCCCTCGCCTCTGGTTGTTAGCCCATATCTCTTCACACATCGTAACGAGCTACTTAGGATCAAGCGCATCCTTGGTACGTTATTACCTTGGTTGTTAGCCCATATTCCTAATACGCTCGGGCATGGATCAACCGCTTCCTCGGTGCCCTGCTTCGCGCGCAGCAGGGATTCACACCTTGGATGTTAGGCCATATCCATTGCAGCCTTGGATCAAGCGGAACCTTGGTACGTTATTACCTTGGTTGTTAGCCCATATCCCTGGCTTACGGAAGAGATCAAGCGGAACCTGAGGAACATGAGGGGAACGATGATCTTCAGAAGACCACTGATAGTAGTTAGGCCATATCCTTGAACCGCGAGGTGCAAGGATCAACCGGTACACAGTGGTCTGAAAATCCCGATCTGTGACCGACTTTGCGCGATTCACCAGTGACCAATTGCAGGGGTGACCGATCGAAGCCTGGCAATCCTGTACTGGTCAACCTCCGGTATCTGCCGATGCTTGCGCATTAAGTCTAAAGCCGTCATCCCCCCCGGGACACTTTAGACCAGGCAAAGTCGGAACCGGAGGGTCGGACGCCTCTCAA
This sequence comes from Bemisia tabaci, assembly GCF_918797505.1. NCBI lineage: Eukaryota > Metazoa > Arthropoda > Insecta > Hemiptera > Aleyrodidae > Bemisia > Bemisia tabaci. The sequence goes on along the minus strand of NC_092796.1, from coordinate 3,407,253 downwards.
ACGGGCTGGTGGTTGGGGCGATGTTGCAGATTGAAGTAGGTTTTGATGCAGGAGAGCCGAATACTTCACGAGAGTTCCGGGGCCTCGTGGCTCAGGGTATTCTGTTCTCCTGGGCCGAACAAGCCGGACAAAGTTTCAGCAATCTCTATCTCTGTAGAGAGTATCCAGCTACGAGTTTGTTGTCTCACTGCTGGATCGCACGGTGGTAGAGGAGTTCCCTGCATTCGGTCATTGGCGAATTGTTCACTGTTGTGAGTGAGGGTGCGCCCAGAACGCCAACCCAACTCTTCATGGCATGAGATCTTTAATAATTATTAAATTTTAAAAAAATTTTAAAAATAAGGTTATCCTTATTAAATCTCGCTAACAACAAAGGCATGAGCCCCATGCCTTTGTCTTTTAAAATGTCTTCTCAATTTTTTCGTAATTTCTTCAAAATTTTGAATTTCAAATTAACGTATGCCATGGGAGTTGTAAGTTGGACGGTGGAAGCGTGCCGTCTGATGTCGGTTCCTCCTCGTGGTGGACGGTGGAAACGAGGGTTTTACCCTCGGCTAAACGCCGACAAAATTGGTGCTAGTTTTGGTAGGAATACACAGGGGTCGATACTTCAGTCTATTTGATGTTTCATGACCCCTGGTAGCACCTTTTTCAGATGAATACATCTTTGACTTATAGTTTTTTACCATTCTCACGATTTCTATAACTTATCCATTCATCTTATTGATTTCTATAATATATTTCAGGAGACAAATAATTATATGCCTAGAAAAAACACAGATGATTAACAAATAAAATATCAGAACACATGAATTAGAGCATCTTAGCTTTTTCATCAATACGATTTTGATTTCGGGGCTAAAATGTTCCTTTCTCAAATATAAATTTAGAAGTTTTGTAGTGACGAGCGTCCAAAGATTTGCCATTGATTTTGCGTAGAAATAATTTATCAATTGATCGAGATTTAATCTGTTGGAGAAGAGGAGGAAGAGAAAGATAAAGTAGTAGAGAGAGAGGAGCAGAAAAAAAGAGAGAAGAAAAGAAGGTAAGGAAAATAAAGGAGGAGAGAGAGGAGAAAAATGAGGAGAAAGGTGAGGAGCAAATAAGGAGAAAGTTTTGGTAGTACACTGGGGTCGATATTTTTCGACTCTAAATGTCCTATCAATTATTTCGACTTCAAAAGTCTGGAAAGTTCTTGTTATCTACAGTTTCTCTGCTTTGTTTTTATTGCTTTTTTTTATCGAAAACTTGAAGTTGGTGAAAATTTTACGAGAGAGCACTATCATTTCCGGTTCATCCATAAAATAACGTGTCTATCAGGAATAGCAAGTCTATTTTGCAAAATATAGTTCAATCCATGTTTCGTGCCAAAATTGCACGTGTAACACGATTCGCGCAAGAAAATTATCGACATCAACTCAGGAAGAACACCGTATGAGCCTTCAGACGTGGCCACATTTCCTTCAATAAAACCTCATTTTACGGGGAAAATCGTGAATTTTTTTCATCAATTTTTCCGGACGATTTTGTTCACAGTTTTGTCTAAAATATCTGTAAATGTCAAGAAAAAATACGCATAATTATTCTCAAAACTACATGTTTTAGTCGGGGCAATTTGGCAACTCTCGAATGTTCATACAGCGTTTTTCCTTGGCACGGCAGACGTCCTAACTGAGATATTTAACAGTGGCGTGGCGTGAATGATCGATTATCGATATTTCTCAATTGAAGCTATGGTAAAGAATCGATTACTAAGGTGTTCGCTGCGAACATCCTGTTTATCGATCTTTTTCCATAGGTTCAAATGACAGATTAATCGATATATCGCGAAGCACGCCACGCCACTGATATTTAACGCTTTTTTGATGCGTGAATTTAAATACCCGCTCATGAGAAAACAAAACTCTGAGCGTTGCCTACGAGAATGGAGAGGCCGTAACTAGTCAGTTCTGTGACGTCAAGCTAGTAGATATTTACCGAAAACAACAAGCATCTCCGGGTCATCAGTGCATCGATGAGTGAGGCAGTCGCTGCGTGGACCAATCAGAGTGGCTCTCGATCGGCCGATGTTGCGCGAGCGGCCCGTTTGAATCTGAGTGGAGTAACGATTTTCGGTATTACGCTCTGAGTTGAGAACGGAAACTTCCACGGAAAATCTCGAATTACCGAACCTTTCCACGGAAAATCCGCACCGATCTTCCTAAATCCGTGCTTCGTCAGTGTAATGTGTCCGTACTTTTTCCGCACAGTAGACACCTGATAATGTACGGATACGCCCGGCTTCAAACTTTGAAAAAAAAAATTCATGTTAAAAAATGAGTAAAAAAAAGTAAAAATTTAGAGTTCAAAAAATTTAATTTTGACTCTGATTATAATTTTTGGAACTGCTTGGCTTTGTTTTCCCCGCGAAAGGGCGTGGACTCAGCACCATTTCTCCACCTTGTTTCAAATTTCGTCTAGCAGTCTAACCGAGCACGTTTCAAACTTTGAAAAGAAAATTAAGTTAAAAAATTAGTAAAAAAAAGGTAAAAATTTAGAGTTCAAAAAAATTTAATTTTGACTCTGATTATAATTTTTGGAACTTTTTGGCTTTGTTTTCCCCGCGAAAGGGTGTGGAGTGCGGGGCATTGCAAGTTCACGCCTCGCGCCATCGCGCCTTCAATTTTGCAGATGCGACACGGACATCCATCAAGCACGAATAGTTGTATCTCTGCACCGTCATCAACACGCGTCCTTTCTGTTGCTTTATTTCCACATCATGTTTCCTTCCGTTTGTCTTATTCGTAGTGGTGCTTCAAGGGCTGTGCGATTAACACAGCCGAATATAGGAAAGCCTTCCGAATCCGAGCGACACCTTACTGACCACATAGAGCGGACTTATGCGGAGCATCGCGTCGCGAGTTAACGCCTTGCGCCATCGCGCCTACAATTTTACAGATGCAGCACAGGCATCCATCAAGTACGAATAACGCCTTGCGCCATCGCGCCTACAATTTTACAGATGCAGCACAGGCATCCATCAAGTACGAATAGTTGTATCTCTGCGCCGTCGTCAACGCGCATCTTTCCCTTGCTCTATTTCCTTATTGTGTTGGTTTCGTTTGTCTCATGTGTAAGTAGAGGTGCTTCAAGAACTGCTTGTGGAACACAGCCGAAGCCACAGATTAAGAAACGTCGACGAAAAACTTTTAAAATCAAGTTAATTAATACACAGTGAAATCCCCTTCATTGTTTGTAACCTCTCCTTGTTTGGCGAAATTCCCAGACTTTGCAAGAACTCGTCACTAAGTCGGCGATTTTGGGAACTTTTACCCCTAAACATCCTCCAAGGAAGTATAGCCTCTCCCATTCTTGAATAAATGAAATGCCGCCCCTATTCCGCCGTGATAGCGAAGAGAGCAGTAAGTGCAAAGATGAAGTTTTGAGAAGACGGGCTTACGAGCATCTGACCGGAAAATTGTAATGAAAGAAGCCTCCGTTCTTTGTCAAATTACCCCTAATCATCCGAAAGACTCTAAGAAATCGTTCGGATGATTAAAAATCGACCGACTTTAATTCAATTACAAAAAAAGGGTACTTTTTATTTTCATGTTTGGCTAGTGTTAGGCAAAACATCCGTATGTGCTATCTCCTGCATGCTTTCGTGGTTGCGTTTCGAACGCACAACAAACACATTTTCAGGTTGGAGATTGACAGAAGAGGGCGGCACTGTTTTCATTGACTCTCTGGAGGTATAATGTCACTTACTGCTATTTTGCCTGAAACTACGTCATTTTTTGTGCCCTTACGGCTATCTCATATGCCTAGTTTTCATACAATTAAGATGAATCGTGCTGTTTTAGCTATTTCAGCGATTTTATCTAGAAGAAGAACAAAATTTGTTGTTCGAAACTCGAAACCCACTCGAGAAAGCAAATAGAGGTGACTTGACATTTTTCCGTGACATGTTCGTCATTTTCCCGGTATTCCCTGACAGTGGCCACCCCGAAAGGATTAGACGAATTTTGAAGGGAACTCGATTTCTAAAATTTGACACTTACTGCTCTCTCCGCTACGACGGCAGTATTTACTGGCGCACGGTGCAGATTCCATGCATTTACCATTCCGGGTGCAAGGATTTCACGTGCGTTGGTACTCTTCCAGATGGAGCTGGAGCAGTCGCGGCGACGCACAGTGGATCGAGTCAAAAAGAGAGGTCGGACATGAAATACTAGACTAAATCTGCAAATTTTGATGTTTATTTCGTCTTATCTTAAATTTCAAGCGGTGCATTGGAAGGAAAATTTTACGAGAAAACCAATGAAATCCCTCTCAGAACCTCGAAATTCCGTTAAAACGGAGTTATGAGCGTTTCAAGTTTCCAATTTTTGTCCGGCCTCTCCTATTGACTCGATCTACCGTGCGGCGGGGAGGCGGGCGGGCGATGATGTTCCAGTGGACTACTCTGCCGTGCTAAGGAAGAACGCCGTATGAACATTCAAGAGTTGCCAAATTTCCTTCGATAAAATGTTTATTTTTGAAGAAAGCTGTGGATATTTTTCCTTGAAATTTTCAGGAACTTTAGGTGAAATTGGGAACAATATTATCCGAAAAATTGGAAGAAAAATATGCATAAGTTGACCAGCGGGCCGATTATTGAAACCGATAGACAAAGCGATAGACAAAGAAGACAATGGGGAGTATGGAGCTATCCTATTGGTTGACTTGGTTGGTTCCTATAGACTAAGGGAGAAAATGATAGACTAACTGTCGGGTCTCTCGTGGGTTGCCGTTAGTAAGTCTATGACCTACCTCCTTTGTCCATGGCAACCATCCGCTTCCACCAATAAGATCTCTCCGTAGCTCTTTTGTCTCCTTTGTCTAAAGCTTTGTCTATCAATTTCAATAATCGGCCCGCAGGAAATTCGTGTTTTATCAATCGAAATTTGGCAACGCCTGAAGGTTCATACGGCGTTTTTCCTTAGCACGGCAGTACTCGAGTACTCGAGTGCTCGGGTGGCTGCTCGCGAGCGTGGCCTTACTCGACAATGCCAAAAACGCCCCGGTCCCAGTGTCGCACACTGGATCGTGTCAATAGAACAAGTCGAACAACATTTGGAAACTTTTTAAACTCCGATTACACGAAATTTTGAGGTTCTCAAAGTGGTTCTATTGGTTTCCTTGTGAAAGTTTCTTCTAGAGACACTCCTCAACATTTAACATGTGACGAACTAAACATCACAATTTGCAGTTCTAGTCAAAAGTATCATGTCCGACATCTCTGATTGACTCGATCCACTGTGCGGCGCTCCCAGCGTCACCGACGTCGTGCGGAGCAGGGACCCGACCGGGACACCCGGATCCGTAACCGACCAACGGCGCGGCGTGCCGCTCGAATTACGGCCACGGCCGAAACATGACTCACACTCGGCCACCGTCGAGCACGGCTCCCGCGAAGCGAGACCGACGGACGTCACTTCGGAGATCATGTGCCGTCGTGACGTGAGGGCTGCCAGAGACTGGAGTACCTATATTGAGAGAGTATGGCCACTGGGCCCCATGGAGAGGTTTAGGACCCAAAAATGGCGGTGCGTTGTTTTGGTTTTTGTGGAAGGGAGCGGGGGTCATTGCCAACTTTTGACGGTTTTCACCAACCGCACTTGCTGCCAACCTTACTGCATCTAAGATCATTTTTCTCAAAAATTGCACACGATTAGCCTTAAAACGTATGTAAAGAAGTCGCAATAGTGTATTTGGGTAAATTTCTCGTTACGATAAGCAAAGAAAACTACAATTTAAGTCATTTTGCATTACATTAATTTAAGGCGTCCGCCATTTTTGGGTCCTAAGGGCTCCATTCAGCCTAAGATGGCTGAGCCAATCAGAGGTGGTAACTCCAGTGGCCATACTCTCTCAATATAGGTACTCTACTAGAGACCTGCAGGCTGGGCAAAAAGGAATTTGGGAAGATCGGAGGGAAGCAGGAATGGACCAGGGAACACTGGCAGGGCAAAAAGTTGGCGCGACAGGGGGAAAGGAAGATTAAATGAAAAACCGGGCCGTATTGGTGAAAAGTGAGAATATGCAGGAGTGCAGAAAATGCTCCATCACGCACTGAGAAAAAGCTATGCCTTATAAACCAATTAGTGGCTCGTATGGAACATCATTAATAGTTGTATGTGCATTAATGATTATCGGTCTGCGAACCATACTGTGGTGGCTTGTAACATAGTATGGTATATTGTGCTATTATTATATGCTACCTTCACTACTATTTATGGTGATCCGTGTGAACCACTAACTGGTTTATAAGCCATAGGTTTTTCTCCGTGCGCGCCCGCCCGGGCTTGTGAAAATGTGGAAAGGCTCTTGAAAATGTGGAAGGAGGGAACATTTTTAAGGGCCAAAAGTCAAAAATCAAGGAAAGGAAGACGAAAAAGGTCCTCACTTTTGAAATTGGTGGGAAATTTTGTGGAAAAATTATAGAAAAAAATATGTGGAAAGCCAGCGGGTGGACGTGCGGAAACGTGGAGGCTTCGAAGATTCTGCACCCCTCTGGATATGAGAAAAATTAGGCAGAGAAGGATAGAAGCCTGTATGAGGAGAACTTGGGAAGAAACAACAGCATGAAAAAACAGAAAAGCGAGGTAAGGAGGAGGGAACTAAGATTTATCAGGGAAAGGAGAGAAAAACGAGAAACTGAGCGAAATTAGTGAAGAGTGGGAATATGAGAAAAATTTCGTAAAGTGAGAGGATGGTGAATTAAGAATAAGTGTAAAATTACAAAACCTGGCAACAGTAAAAAAGGGGTTGGTAAGAGAGAGGAAAGCTGGGCAAAATCAGCGAAAACTGGAATTGGTTAGGAATGACATGACAAGTAGAAAACAAGGTAAAATCAGGAAATTCTGGTGTTAATAAGGAAAAATTGAAATTTATTAGGGAAAATGTGAGGGCTGGGAACATGGGAAAGTCGAATAAATTTGGAAAAGGATTGAACTTGGTGAAAACAAAAACTTGGGATGCCTGAATTAGGAAAAACTGGGCAATATCAGGAAAATGATGTCGGGCAATAATGCAATGTACTCGCGGACCCAGACACTGGTAAAAAAGGTAAACTAAGATAAGCCAGCACTGGAAAAAAAACACGTTTGATCTCGAGTCCAGACTCTTGAAAACATTGACAAGAAAAAATACTCTTGATTCAATCTGATTTGAGCTTAAATCAAAGGGAAATCCGCTCAAATTAAGAGGCTGGGTTCTTGATTTAAGCTTAAATCTGATTGAATTAAGAGTATTTTTTCTTGTCGATGTTTTTAAGAGTCTGGACTCTAGATCCAATGTGTTTTTTTTTCCAGTGAGGGAAAAAAGGAAAAAAACTGAAAAAATTAGTGAAACTAAGAGAAAAGAGGGCCGGGCTAAGGCGAGAAAAGTTCGACCATCCTTAAAAAACTGGTCAAAGTGGACAGAATAGAATCAGAAAATGCAATGAGCAGATGAACCTAGACCTAGATACTGCACGGTTGCAAAATTTCTACGTTTTTATGATAAATTTTACCGAGAGGCCGAGACAAAGCGACTCCCAGGTTCAAAATGAACTCTTAATCCCATTACATACAATCATTTGGTTTTCAGACATACCCAGACAGGGAACATTGACCTGGCATTCCGTGGGACACGCCGTATATCATAATCAAAGTGCCGAACCTCAATATTGTTGCGCGGAATTTATGATACGACTCGCGATTGTCTTGATTAGGGCGTCGCCTCCCCCTCCCCCATCGCCCCACTTGACGCACCCGTTTTCGGAGAGGCGTAGCTCTAGTCCAGGTGTTTAATGGACCCCCCCCCCCCCTCCCTTTGCCGCCGCTGATGCAAAGTTACGCTCGGATCCCGCCAAAGTTCGCGGGAGCTGTACGCAAATCGACCGATTTGCCGCACACAAGTTGGCATACATTGTGCGATACGGGGAGAGAGGTATTGCCTCGCTTGTGGTAACAACAGCCGCTAACCGGGGGAGTGACGAGGGAGAGAGAGAGAGAGAGAAAAAAAAACCTCGGTTATGCGAATCAACTAGTCCAGTATAGGCGCTTTTCAGTCAAGACTGAGACTTACGCCGCACTAACTCAACTTAACTTAACCTTACTTAACCTCGAACCACTAACCATACCACTAACTTAACCTCTTCCGTTCGAACTTCGGTTTGGTAAACAGAAAGGCACAGATAACGAGTCAAAAAACTTTAGTTCTCATGAGACATGTTCCATATCGGCTGAAGTTTTTCAGTTCAGTGAATTGTTACTTCAGGGCCGTTCATAAAATACTCAACACTAAATAATTGCAGATTTTTCGGCCCCCTCTTTGTAACGCTTTTGTGCGGCAAGTGACGTAGAGCCCTGTCCTATGTCCTTTCACACGTAAAAACAAAATGGCGCAACACTTTCCTCTCCCGCCCTAGAGGGTTACCTACGTACTTTATGAGCGGTCCCTTAGGTTCGCTGAACAGAACTTTTGGTTCTGCCAACCGAAGAGGTCGGTTCGCGGGTTTTTCACTTAGGGTCCTTTGAGCCGAAAATCGGCGACTGACCGAAACCGTAACGTCCACGAGCGCCTCGAGTAAAATATAAAATGCAGCAGGAAAACTCAAAAAAGCATGGAATAACAACCAGCTGTGTTAGAGTTTGGTCGATATTCAAGTGATAAATTAATTTTCTTTCCAAAGACCAAAATGTTGCCTCTTTTATTCACAGGACGCTACAATTAATATTACTGCTCTGCGTTGAGAGTAAAGAATGAAATGCAGGAGGAAAACTCTAAAATGCAGCGTATAACGCTCAGCCGTGCTGGGGCCGGGTTATCATTCGCGTAGGAGCGATCTCTCCTACTTCCCTCATCAAAGCTGACCAACTGACCTCCATGTGGATGCCCGACCTTTACCTTTGACAGCGGGTCACTGACTCGTGCACCGAGAGCCGCGATGAGAAGAGGCGGCACGGAAACATGATCAACGACGTTTGATGAGCGATTAAATCATGGCGTCATGGCGCACAGTGAAAGGTGGTCACCAAGCGTTGGGTCTCCGGCCTTGGCTCGATGTCTAATGGATACGATCGATGTATTTTAAATTCTCATCATTAGGGGGATCATTTTGGGTAATCGGAATTTTAGTCTTGGATACACATTTTTACGAAGCAGCCTGAGACAATGGTAACAGGAGAAAACCAAGGAGAAAAAACTGGAAACAAGGCTAAAATACAACAGTATGAAACCCGAAACGTTTCGGGGTTTTGAATGTTGAATTTTAGTCCCTGGATCGATCATCAGGAGTGTTTGTGCCAAAAATTATTTTCCAAAATATAAAAAAAAAATCAAAAGTATTGCTTCCATTTTGCGACCGAATTGGACTACATTTTGCTAATGGAAACTACAATTACAAATATACAAATTACAATTTACAAATTTACAGCCCAGTTTAGAAACATCGTATGCACAATTAGTTTTCCTACGCATATAAGTGTTTTACGGAGGAACCAGTGAGTGTAGCTCCAAATCGCAAAATAGAGTTCAATTAAATGTATCGATATCGATGGTTATTTGAACCACATTTTGCTAAGAAACCACAATTTCTGGCTCGGTTTAGAAAAACGCATGAAGCATCATTAGTTGCCCTATACACAAGGGTGTTTTTACGGATGAGCTAGAAATTGTAGTGCCAAATTGCAAAATGTAGTCCAATTGGAGACGGTACTTTCGATCTTTTTGAACAGGAATTGAAGCTGAAAGCTTAAAATTTCGAGAGTAATATTATAATTATTCTGCGAGACATTCACAGAACGTATCAATATATCATGTTGTGCAGGCCTCTCTTAAAAAATAAAACATCGGAGGAAATCAGGCACCATGAAATGTAGTTAGGCTGTTTCTGATAAAATCTGCCCGACTGTAAGCGCGGCGCGGAGTGGAGCGAGTGTATTTCAGCGGCTTCAAACTGGTTTGACACCGACTCCCATGTTGAGGCCTCGGGCACCGCACCGGTGTGTCGGCTACTGTACACATTTTTCGCTGGATTAAGACCTTTTTATGTCACACTACGTAACGTATTACGCATGCTCCTGTCTGGAATTTCATACAGGCAACGCCATTAAAATACCGACGACTTTCCGGGAAAATTGAGCAATGGGCGACTAATCATCAATGAAAAAATTAGAATACATCGAAATAAGGACGGTACTGTGCATATGAGATGCGGATCAAAAATTTCATCATTAGTATAGCGAAGAGAACCGTAAGTGCAACGATGAACTTTTGAGAAAATGGGCCCGGTAGCTTCGGACTGGAAAATTTTATTAAAAGAGGTCTCCGTTCTTTGTGTATCCGAAAGACTCTTAGAAATCGTTTGGATTATAATAAATCGACCAATTTTATTTGAATTATATGAAAAGGATATTTTTCATGTTCAGTTAAGCTATAGTGTTAGGCAAGACAGCCGTAAGTGCTGTCATCTCCATGCATTCGTGCCTGCGTTTTGAACACAAAACAAACACATGTTAGAAATCGGTAGGAAAGAGCGGCATTTTACTTGAGAGCTTTGTTTTCATTGACTCTCCGGATGAATAATGCTGGTTACGGCTGTCTCGCCTGAAACTATACGTCATTTCTTGCTTACTTACGGCCTTCTTATGTGTCTCGCTTTTATACAAATAAGAAGAATCTCGCTATTTTAGCAAATTCAGCGATTTCATATAAAGAAATTATACGAATTTCGAAGGAAATTCGAACTACGCTAACAGAGGTATCATTTGTCAATTTTCAACATTCAAATAATGCACACATTGTATGCTGAAACTGCTAAAAATTCAGTGGGGCTATTTTTGAAATTTTCCCCCAGACCCCACTCGACATCAGCAAATGCCCCCTCCCCCCCCGCTGAATCACTCTGGACCCGCCTCTGAAATTGGGTGACATATTCCTCCGACAGGGTGTCTAGTTTTATTTGCGTATTGGAATATTCTGATGAAATCCTGATTTTTGACTGCTAAATGGACTGCATTTTGCAATTTGGAACTATAAATTCTGGCCCGGTTTAAAAACAACGTATGTACCATTAGTTTCCCTATGCACATAAGTATTTTTTCATATGAGCCAGAATTTATAGTTCCAAATTGCAAAATGCAGTCCAAATCATGATTTCATAATTTTTCCATATCCTGATTTTTTGCGGAGGCAAATGTGACTTCAAAAAAATACCTCCATAAAAAAAAAAATCCGATCAGACGGCTGACTTGACTCAAATCCTGATTATACGATCGATTTTCCCTCAAATCCTGATGAAATCGGGATTAAATCCTGATTGACCTCAAATCCTGATAGAATCGGGAAAATCATAGTGCTAGACCCCCTGTCCGACTTTCCTCGGTTTAGGAGATCTGCAGACGCGTTGGACCTGGCTCGGATTTCCGGGCGAAAATTCTCTGAGACGAGTTCCCGGGCACGAATGTAGGTTAGAACCATCTCGGATCCGCAGTCGCAGTCGCAGTCGCAGTCGGCCGCCCAATTAAGCGACGACGAACGACGGGGATCCGACTCCGTTTCACACGTCGGCGCTGCGCGCGGCGGCTACCCGGGGTCGGTGCCGGTGCGGTGACACGCAAAAACGCCCATTAAAAGGACATTAGCGGACCGGGCCGACCACCGGTCAAACCGGCCGCCGGCATCGGTCACCGGCTCATCAGCGCAAATGACAAAGTTTGTTTTAATGGACCACTAGACAAGGTACGAATTTAAGCGATCTGATACATGTCTCTTAACCAGAATTTCACGCAGAAAACGATTCACACAACGAAAATTACGGAAACCAACTCCTAACGAAGATATGAACGTTTTTATTTCACATTGGTTACGAGGAATTTGAACTGCCCGCTCACAAGAAACTCAAAACTCTACGTGAGTCAAATCGCCCACTACAACGGTCTCAGCAAGTTTCTTAATCGAGCGATGTTCATTTCCCATCATGTGTTGTTCAAACTATTAGCAATTTGCTATAACTGAGCTAAAGCGTCAAAATTGAGGTTGCCAGATTTTTATATGGCAGAGACTGTCATGATAACGTTTAGCGCGCGATGTGAATCACGTAGAGCATTGAGTTTTCATGAGCGGGTGGTTTGAATTCACGCATCAAGAATCATTAAATATCTTCGTAAGGAGTTAATTTCGGTAATTTTCGTTGTGAGCATCGTGTTTTACGTAAAATTTTGGTTAAGAAACATGTATCAGAATGCTGAAATTCGTACCTTATCTAGTGGTCCATTGTGATTCAAGTGTCTCCGTCCTGGCACCTCGTCCACACTCCCGTGCTAAGGATGAACGCCGTATGACCATTCGAGAGTTGCCAAATTTACTTCGATAAAATTATTATTTTTGAGGAAAGTTAAGAACATTTGGATTGCATTTTGCAAAAAGGAATCAGGAGCATTGCAATGATGCAAAGATTGCGCAACTTCTCTTGCCTTGGAAGAAAAACCTGATTATCCATCAACAGATTCTACTTTGCTCGCTAAAAACTGTAAATTTAAGACAAAAATTACCGTGTAAATTTCGAATTTATTGATGATTTCAGTAATTTTATTGCAAAGGATTAAATTGCACAATCTTAGCAACGATGGAATACTCTTGGTTCCTTTTTGCAAAATGCAATCCATTTTTCCTTTGAATTTTCAGAATCGTTAGGTGAAATAGCGAACAATATTATCTTCAAAATTGGGAGGAAAGGAGTCAAAAGTTTACCAGGAAATTCGCGTTTGATGAAAGGAAATTTGGCAACGCCTGAAGGTTCATACAGCGTTTTTCCTTAGGACGGGAGCACAGCGGAGACGTTTGTCGGGTCCCGAAGCATTCTCACGCTCCCAAAGAGTTGTCCGCTTCCCGCTGCGTGTTCTTGGACGTTTCGACGACTATTACGATTATTGGAAGGTGCAGTAGTCGACCTGACCTCAGAGCGTTTTTCAGGGTGACGAGTTCACTTGGGTCTCCGAGCTGAACGTGATTAGGCTGAACGGAACTAAATGCAAACATGAGCGGAACTAGGTCCACTGAAAAAAAAAAGTTACGGGCTATACAGGGTGATCCAAAAGTCCCTTCCACCCCCTCTAACTTTTTACCTAATTGAGGTAAAGATTTGAAACTTGGGGGATATTCCTAGGTCAAAGGGAGCTAATTTTTGGCCCCCCTAAAATTTTCAGGGGGGCCCCCCTTGGGGGGGCATATTGACTTCGGTTTGCGCGAAAAGTTTTCTTTTCTTATGCTCTTTCGAACGAGCTATCACAAAGGGGGTCTTCCCATTTGAAAATTAAAAGTTGGGGGCCGTTGCCCCCCCCCCCAAAGGGGGCCCCTGAAAATTTTAGGGGGGCCAAAAATTAGCTCCCTTTGACCTAGGAATATCCCCCAAGTTTCAAATTTTTACCTCAATTAGGTAAAAAGTTAGAGGGGGTGGAAGGGACTTTTGGATCACCCTGTATAGACATACCGTTCATTCCGTGCTCAGGGGTCGAAAGTTCCGGGTGCTGAAGTCGTAGCTTCGACAGGGTGTCTAGTTTTTTTTCATTTTGTGAAATCCTGATGAAATCCTGATTTTTCCTGATTTTTGACTGCTAGATCCTGATTTCATAATTTTTCCAAATCCTGACTTTTGGCGGAGAAAAATTGGCGAATTACTAGGAGCGGTAGCGACCCCGTCAAGCGTATAGAGAGCTCCAACAACCGATATAACTTCACAAAAATAGCTCGATAAAAAAATCCGATCGGACGGCAGACTTTTCTCAAATCTCGATTTTATGACCGATTTTTCCTCAAATCCTGATGAAATCGGGATTAAATCCTGATTGGCCTAAAATCCTGATGGAATCGGGAAAATCCTGATGCTAGACACCCTAGCTGTTCGACTGCTCTGGGTGCTACGCCCGGAACGCGGAGGGTACGTCTATATAGCCCGTAGGCCGGAGCTATGTTTTCAGTGTACCTGCGTAGTTTTGGTTGATAATTTTTCTGATACCTACCCAAGATCATAGGAAAATTCAGTGCGGTTTCCAGATAGAAATTCGTAAGATGCTCCTGGTAAAAAAACAATCTGCGTGAGAATATTTGGCAACGTTGAAATTTAGTTACGTTCTTTTGTGAGAAAAACAACGAATTATGTCAATTCAAAGTTAGGTTCAATATAGATCATTTGAAACTCAATCAGAGCCAAAATTACTTTAAACGGTCTGGAATCGCTCAGCCTTTTGCCCCTCGTCTTCCATGTCTATCAATTTCAATAATAAGCCCGCAGCGGGCTGATTATTGAAATGGATAGACAAAGTGATAGACAAACAAGACATAAGGAGTACAGAGCGATCCTATTGGTTGAAATGGGCGGTTGCAATAGACTAAGGGAGAAAATGATGGACTATCTATAAGGGTCTCCCGTGGGTTGCCGTTAGTCTATTACCTATCGCGGTAAAAAATGGATTGCTGATTTAACAATTCAAGTGTTAAAGAGAAAGACTGTCATGATCCAATGTAGATTTTACAACGAAAAACCGCTAATTTAACCACCCATTCAAACCTACACGGATACTTAACGCATTGCGCAATGCTTGGAGTATCCCTGTAAGTTTGCAGGGGTGGTTATAATAGCGTTTTATCATTGTAAAATCTACGTTGAAACATGACAATCTTCTTCTTAAACACTTGAATTTTTAAAGCAGCATTTTAATTTTTTCCGTGTACCTTCCTTCTTTGTCCATTGCAACCACCCGCTTCCACCAATGAGATCTCTCCATATCTTTTTGGTCTTCTTTGTCTATGAATTTCAATAATGAGCCGGGTGATCGGACGCGGGTTGTCTCCCATGGCTCAGGTTGCGGGTCACTCGGGCAGATTGAAGAGCGACTTGGAGGGGCCACGGCCACCGCGGACTCGGAGTCAGCGACCGGCGCGGCGCCGAGCGAGGCGGACATGCAGCGCAGCGGCCCAGCGCACTATGGTCCCAATTCACTTTTCAGTGATCAAAAATCATAGCGGCTCTCCGTTTGAGTATAAATACATTTAAGATGTGTTTTCCTCATGATTTTGATGCGCTGAATCCGAATTTGACCTCCGCTTTTCCCTAAAAAATCATTTGCAAAAGTTACTGTCATTTTTTCACAAAAATCACAAACTACCATACGATTGGCTTGTTATACTTGCTTAGATTGGATGAAAACCATGCGTTCATTGCACATACATGTACAGTTCATGTAAAATTAAGAATGTTTTGATTTTTTGACACCCCCCCCCCATTTTTTTTTTTTTTTTTTTTTTTTTTTTTTTTTTTTTTTTTTTTAAGGAAAACTGAACTGAAAAAAATGAAATAGATCTAAAATTCATTTGTATTTTAAAAATGTCGAAATAATGCTTCAGAGAAGACTTTTCTTTACGTTGATTTGACGGGAAACGCAAATCGGGTACATAACAATGTTGAAGAGCGGGGGTGCAATATTGTCACGTTAAGAAAAATTCAATCAACAATGGATAAATATTCGGAGAGTAAGAAATTTTACATCAATAGGTACTTTCTAGGATTGAAAAGAGCGTTTTTAAAGATAAAACTGCGGAACGGAAAACTTCCCAAAAAATCTCAAAAAGTAGGGGGAACCAAATTTTTTTCGAAACGGTCAACCTCAAAAAGATTCATAGAAGCTATATAAGTGCGTCTCTGTAGATGCAAAAGTGCTTAGCACGTGTTAAGCCTGCAACTATAGGTGTTTTTCGGGGCAAACAATTGAGTTTTCCTGGGACAAACACGTAGTCACGTAAAAAATTCAAATTTGGTCGAAAAAGCAGGCGGAAGCAATTATTTTTGGTTCGGTTGCCTTTCTAAGGATCTGCAGAAACGACTTAAAAGTGTCTCTGGAGGTGCCAAATGTCTCAGAATATTTTTCGAGGGGCTTTCCAGGGTTGTAAAACAGTATTTTGAAAGAAACACGCAGGTACGAAAAAGATTCAAAATTCGTCCAAAAAGCAAGAAGAACCAACAATTTTTGGTTTAAAATCCTTCTTAAGGATTCATAGAGACTACTTAAGCACGTTTTTGGAGGTGTCGCATGCCTCAAAAAAGTTTAAGACGACTACAGATTGATCGATGGCTAAACTTGCTAAATACCGTTATTTTAGCCACCGACTTAGAGACCTAGTAAATTCGATTTCTCGAGAAAAAGCAAACCAAAGCACGAAATATTTCTACTGTAGCTTCCCAAGGATGTGTAGAAGCTCCCTAAAGGTGTCTCATTAGGTGACCTTTGGTGACTTTTTTTTAAAATGAAAGTTCGTGGGAAAAATCGGCATTTTTTTATGAAAAATAGGTATCCAACTTCTACCTTGTGTGGGATGTGTCAGAATGCCTCGGAGAAAAATTGTAATTAGTGCGTTACAATCCTCTTAGAGTCCTCTACAAAATGGTATAAGCAAGAATTCTGAGAGACCATTTCATGATTCAGGAGAGGCTCCGAACGCTTTGTTAGAAATAGCCACTTCACGGGTCAGAAAATACGTATCCGACTATTTGCACAGTTTGTGACACTTTCAAAGTGACTAGAAATTTTTTTGAGGTATACTACGTGTAGTTTATGACCCGTAGATACTATATTTATCAATTTTGACTTGAAAAAAAAATGTCGTCCAATTTCATAAACATCGATTTTTGAGCGCTCCCGAGCGGATTGGGACCATAGTGCAGCGCATCGCCGACCGACCCACCGACCGGCCACCGCACCGCACCGCACCGGCAACGGCAACCAATACCACCGCAACTCTCCCCGTTGCCGACTCGCTCACCTATCCTAGAGTACCTGTATAGCGAGAGTATGGACAGATCGCTTCATGGAGGTCTTAGGGCCCAAAAGTGCAGCCATCCTTCTAACCAACTTCTAACACACGTTTCACTGCCAGTCTGCAGAGTCTGCAAATTCCAATTCTAACCAAGACGGCCAAGAATGTAAAAAAATGAGCGTTCTTCCGCAAAAATGAGTAAATTTATGCAAAAACTGAGTCAAATACGTGCTTTATAAACAACGGTTCGTAACAAGAGTATTAGTAAATCGTTCTGGATAACTGAAATTCATAGGTTGGCTGCATTTCTAGGCCCTAACTTTATTCGCGGAGGCATCGGTGAAGGCCTGATGGATTTCCAGAGTTTCGCATTTGTCTATACTCTCGCTATACAGGTACTCTAACCTATCCAAGTAAAGCACGTTCACCAACGTATCAGTGGCGAGGCGCGAATGATCGATTATCGATATTTCCCCATTTAAAACTGTGGTAAAGACTCGATCGTTCAGGTGTTCGTTGCGAACACCCTGTGTATCGATCCTTTCCCATTTGTTCAAATGGCAGATTAATCGATACATCGCAAAGCACGCCACCCACTGTAACTTATGGCTTTTCAGAATCCGACTCCAGAACTCTGCCGTGACAGCGAGGAGAGCAGTAAGGGTCAAATTGTCGAAATCGAGTTCCCTTCAAAATTCGTCTGATCCCTTATAGATTAAATCACTAAATCGCTAAAACAGCAAAATTCGCCTCAGTGGAAGAAAAACGAGACTTATGAGAAAGCCGTAACACCAGCTGGAACTTTCTCCGAATTTGCCCGAATGGGGGGAAATGGGGATTGTTTTCCTCCGAATTTTCCGGGAAATGCCGAATGCTACCCCCAAAACTTGCCGCTGACTAGCAGAGCGGCGATTTGGCAACCCTGCCGCGGCGATCAGCCAAGAGCACCGGGCACAGCTGATTCTGACTCAGGATCCGACTCTGACTCACTTGCTCTCTGCTCCATTAGACCTGTGCACGAATCGCGCCATCCACGTCCCAACAAAACCTCGTCCACGTCAGAAAGCTCCAAGCATGAGCATCACGAACAAGATAAATGCGCTATATTCGGTCATTTCTGGCCCCTCAGTATTTCCAATCAATCACTGAACTAACAATAAGCGCGCGCCAAGCTGTTAAAAGTCATTCGATGCTCAAGTTGAATCTAGATTCAACTTGATAAAGAGAGAGAGTTGGGGAAAAACCATGAGCTGTTTCCAGGCGATGAACAATAATTCATTACGATACTATTTTTGGCACAATAATTTAGAATACTAGATGATGACTTCGTCATCGAAAACTGGTAATCGTTATTTCTGCTAAAGGCACTCAGTCGTCTCTCATGATAACTTTCTTCGGTAAGATAAAGCCAATTGAACTGTCTGAACCGGGCATCACACTTGAAGCGTTCTGTCTAAAATTTTCGACCAAGACCGCTCAAAATGGCGCATGTCTGGGTAATAACGAAGACGGACTCGTATTTTTATAAAGAAATTATTTATATTTACTTAATAATTATTTGATGAAAATATAACTTCCTTCGGAAAGGCTGAGGCAAAGATGCATTTTAGTAAAATTTCAAAGTTCCCTACCATTTCCTCAGGTTTTCCCACACGTCACCGACAAAGCTAACTGCTATCGTCAAGATTCATCGAACCGTCTACTGTCTTTCCCTGACTTTACGAAATGGAAATCCTTGCGTACAAGAGCAAATCTACCCTGAATGTTTCCCAAAAATTTTCCTGAACTTCACTGAGAGAAATACCTGAACTTTGACTGCTTTAAACTGCCTAATGTTCATACGTATTATTCCTTGACTTCACAGGAAAAATCTCCAGCCCCGAAGCCGTTACTTTCGCGTACGCACGTAAAAATCCCTCAAGCAGGGTTGCCTCAGATTTCAAAAATGAAATTCCCTGACGTCTCTCTGGTTTCCCTGTTACACTCTGGTAAAATTCCCTGACAATTGAAATATGCCAGATGGTTAAAAAAATACATAATTTAAAATAGTTTTCACGCAAGGTCTGTTGTTCACAACGTCATACCCATCCTAGAGAGCAAACGAAGGTGACTTGAAATGTTTTCCTTCACAATTTCGTCATTTTCCCTCACATTTCCCGATATTCCCTGACCGTGGCAACCGCAACCCTGCTCAAGTTTCTAAGGAGATGAAATCTATTTCATCAAAACCAGACAAAAACTCGGTCTGGTTCTCAGTATTTTTTGCAGTGGCTTAGAAAAAAAACACACTGGAAAAAAGTCGCTTGGATCTAGAGTCCAGACTCTTAAAAACATTGACAAGAAAAACTACTCTTGATTCAATCAGAATTTTTGCTTGAATCAAAAGGAAATCTGCCTAAATCAAGAGGCTCGGCTCTTCGATTCAAGGAAAAGTCGGATTGAATCAAAAGTATTTTTTTTCTTGTCAATATTAATAAGAGTCTAGACTGCAGATCCAAGCGACTTTTTTTCAAGTGCAGGTGTGATCACTGGGCCACGGTAAATATTCCCAATGTAGATGTGTAAAAACAGGGTTTGCGTTGGTACGACATTAGGATTTCTGAGAGTGTGCCTCTCCCGGCCGGCACCTAAAGCTACGTCCTTGGTTGCATGCTGACTAGGACATGTGTTATCGCCGTTTCCGAAGAAAGAATGACGGTGAACTTTGAAAGGGCCAACTGTTGAGCGAGGCTTTTCTGGAACGGCTCCACCTTCGGCCACCGCTTACCGAGACGGGCTCGTTACGCGACGAAAAGAAAACAATGTTATTACGATGCATGTATACGCTCGTGCAATTAGGTTACGGTCACGCTTCAAGGTTGAACAGGAGATTGCGCGAATCGAGAAATCAAATGCGATGTGCTTATTATGCAGATACCGGTGCGGTGGCTTAGAGTAGCAGATTCTAGGATTAAAACGAGGATTCAAACTCTACGTCGGCTCTGGATTAGATAGGTGAATCTGGGAACCTAGGCATTTTATGGATGTGTCCAAGGCAAATATCAGGCATTTTGTCAAATGCCTAGGCAAATAGACAAATGGACGTATTTCTATCAAACGGAACTAAGCACCATCGGGGGAGCAAGGGAGAGGGGGGCTTGGATTGGTGGGTGTTGCGGAACGCGATGCTTGTTACGTCCTATACTCGCAATGCTTTTCCATGGCGCTTAGTTCCGTTTGACAGAACGCGCTATCCGGGATTCTAAAATCCTCAAATGGGACTCAATTTGGCGCTTAGATCCATTTAACAGAAATACGTGCAAATATTCTTACTTAGATTGAAATTTTCATTTTTCACCCGTATGTTAGACAAAGTAATTCGTTGCTCCATTAAGAAAGAATGTCTCTACATATAAAAATATGCAGCATACAATATATTTTAAACAATTTTAAGATCCCAAATGACCATTTATCATGAAATTTTCAGCACGTCATAGAACATAGAATTTTTAAAATTTTAACATTTAAAAGTACTAAAGGCATGTAAAAAGGAAGGAATAAGGAGAGCTCGCGGATTTGAAGAGTTATTTTCCCCGAAATATTGACAACCCACAAACTCTTCGCCATAAATTTACAGAATTCCGTAAACTTCAAATTTGACTACCGGTCAAGGCATTTGATAAAAAGAAAAATAAAACTACTTACAAAATTCAGAGACATAATTTTACACGATAAGTTTTTTGAATACACACCTGAAACACACAAAGAAATGACGTTTAATTTTAAAACCTGCAGTTTCAAGTAAGTATGAACTGCTTAGAGACGACAAACATGATGTTTGTACTCAACATCATTCCTAGATAAGTTACGGAATGTTTATTTCGCAAACAGCAATGACGACGCATTTTTGGGTGAAATATAAGTGCTACATTTTTAAACAAAAAAGTTTGATGAGGATACAAACATTTCTATAAACAACGGAGTGAATTTTTCAAATTATAGATGCTGTTATATTCGGTGAAAAGAACTTAGCATTAATTACTAAAAACCTCATAGTACTGGATTCAGACCTAAAAAGTATGTGTGTGGGGCGTAGAAATCTTCAGACCTAAAAATTCGGAGTTCGGTACCGACTTGCGGGAATTTCTGGGCACTGTCCACGTAAAACGCATGACTTGTTTTAAATTCTATGTAAATTTGTTAACATTTTTATAGAAAATTTTTTAACTCTCCCTTGCAGTGACTTTTCTTGCAGTTCATCTTATGAGTACAGGCGACTCATTTCCTTGTACTTTAATAAATAGTTAAGCGTAACATGTTCCTAGGAGCTGTGTTGAATAAAAGCTCGATTAAGACGTCATATTTGGCAGCTACGCCTTGACATCAAGAGGATATATTGCAGTCAAAAGGCTTCAGTGGAACGTGTTATTCGGGGAGTTTGTTTGGCCGTACAAGCAGAACATGATATTGTGTCGATAATCACGGCGGATAAATTTGACGCCTTAGATGCGGAGAAAAAGAATTTCTTTCATAGAGTAAGTCTGATATCAACTCTCCATGAAGAAACTGCTTGGATTTTTACTGGTTGATTTTTTCCTTAGATCGTTTTGAAAACAGAAGGTGGAGTTTCCTGCTGATATTCTAAAAACGGAAAGAAGCTCCTATACATTCAAAATTGACAAAGCAACTGTCATTTTACGGAGAAACCTATGCAAATATTCTCTTACTCTGGATTTAATGGGGGCTTCCTTCCCTCCTTCTTATTCTGATTTACTCTCATCAATCGGTAGTGAATAAGTGCAGCGGTTATACTCTGCGTGCATCAATGATAGAACCAAGAGGAAAAAGACCAGTGATGCTGATGCCAATTTAAAGATTAAGGCATTTTTTAAAATTTACAGTCTCAAAATGAGCTTCCGTGATTTTGCTAAAATGGACAATTGAGCAGCCCTTCAAATTTAGCGTACCTCAAAACGTTGACGTGCATAAAGAGACCATAGATAAGTGTCCTGTGCCAATTTTGATGAAATCGAACAGATAGATTCTGAGATATCGCTGTGACAGATTTGGGGACGCCACACGGAGGACACCATTTTCAAGTATGGTTATTTACTCCTGGACCTTAAAACGTCTAGAAATGATGAAATTCAACTTTTTTTTTTTTCTGAGGATGACAATACTTCCTCTCTACCCTATGGGAGCGAGAAAGTAAAAACAGGGCACGTACCAACGTTATATGGACGTATTTCTGCCAAACGGAACTATCTGCATTTAGAAATGAGCCCAGACACCCATTAGAATATATGCATAACAGGGCTCACCTTATAATGCACATAGTTTCGTTTCGCAGAGATACATCCATATAGATGAGTCAATCGCGGTGTCGCATTAGGGGGCAATAACTCTGTAAATATTTGAGGTGAGAACTCGGCCGTCGGCATTAGGAGAAATCTTGTTACCCGATCTGTCGTGCAAGCGAGACGGTTACGGGAAAACTGTTTGATTCTGAAAAACTCGATGTTAACATGCAGCTAAACTGCGCGACCGGATTAACATATCTCAGCGCTAGCTGCAAAATATCTCCAGATCAATCTAGGAGTTAAATACTATCAGTGGCGCTCCATGCCTTAAGTGTGGAGGCTTCGAGATATTTTGCCCGACACATAAAATAGTAATGCGATAGAAAGTGTTGGTCCCCCAAAAACAAAACGCTTTAATGTTGTGTTTGAAAAAAAAAAAAAAAAAAAAAGACCTGCAATGAAGATGGATTTATTTTGCATAAACGCGTGAAAAGAAGCTCCGAGACGGAGTGAGAGGCACACGACAATTTTTTTCCCTCTATCTCCTCAGAAACGGACTGGATTCGTCGGAAATGACAGGGTTATCGCAGAATATGGAAAATTAAATTTCCTGACATTTCCCTGATTTTCCTGACACATTTTAGTGAAATTCCCTGACAATTGAAAAAATGCCAGATTTTTTAAAGAGGTGTAGTTAGAAATATAGCCCTTTGACACCGTGATACCAGGGAAGATCCAGGGTTGCGACGGAATGTAGAAGATGAAATTCCCTGACATTTCCCAGATTTCTCTGACACGTTTTAATAAAATTTTCCGACAATTGAGAATATGTCAGATGGTTAAACAGACATAATTTCAAATACTTTCCCGGCAAAATTTGTTACTCAAATCGCAAACTCAATAGAGAAAGCAAATGAAGGTGATTTGACGAATTTTCCCTGAAATTTTCGCCATTTTCCCTGACATTTCAAGGTTTTTCCTGACTTCTTAAAATTCCCTGACATTTCCAGATTTTCCCTGAATGTGGGAACCCTGGATACCGTGTTACGGAAGTTTCTGCACCCCTGATCCCTTCTTCCAGTTTTCTCATGGAGGAAGCGACTATCCAGTTCTTAAAACTCCCGCAATGAAGATAGACTAATTTACGCGTGGAAATAAGCTCCAAATCGGAGCGAGAGGCACTCTACAGTTTTTTCCCTCGACTTCTGGGAAACGGACTGAATTCGTCGGCGATGAGCGTCTCTCGGCGGACGACGAAAAACGAAAGCTCGAGTCGGGGCTCGGGCGAGCGGAGTGGCGGGGCGGGGCGTGAGTCATGCTTTTGGCTCAAAACCCGACTCTCTCCGGGAGCCGGGCCGATCGCTGATCGAGCTCCTTCGCCATCAGTATTCACCGCGGCCGCTGTCCCTCGTCCTGTCAACGGACCCGCTGCCCGGCCCGCTGCGGAAA